>NC_079438.1:24698653-25001153 GCF_903798145.1 Danio aesculapii
TATTTTAAGTTGTACTACCATGCATATATTAGGCATATCTGTAGAAAATTCACCAGAAGTATATTTACTACTGCAATAATATGGATTATGTCTACATTGTTAAATTATTGTTTCACACTTAATGTAAATGTATCTTTCTAAATGCTCTAGGTAATGTTCTCTCTAATGTTTTTTTTTTTCAGAAAAAATGTACGCATACTCGATTTTCCGCCGCCAATCAGCGACATCAAGCAGACTCCTCTTGGGGCCATCTGCAGAGGCAGAGCGCCTTGTAAGCAGGGAGTCTGGAAGGGCCAAACCCAAGAAAGAGGTGCTGGCAGAGGCCACTGCTTTTGTCAGCAGCAATGGTGGAGACCCCAGTGACCAGTTTTTAGTTCTGGCTCACTGCAAGATTCAGTTTGGCAAGTACCAGGGCCAAAGATTTAGATGGCTCCTAGAGCATGCTCTGGGGTATGCGGTGTACCTGGTGCTTAGCATTTCTGATGAGAAGCTGCAGACAACACCCTTGTCAGAAAACAACACCTGTTTCTTCAGTACACTTCCTCCATCAGGGAGATTGCAGAAGAAGTAGAGAAGTACCAGAGGAAACAGGAAATGCAAGCAGAAGCCAGGGCAAAAGGAGATACAGGGTGCTTGATGGTGGAGTTTGGTGACTTTAAGGGCCGGTCCATGAAAGATGTGTTTGAGGACCAGAACAAGGAGGCTCAAGCCCTCATCAGGTACCTGGTTAAGGCAGATGCCAGGCCAAAAACCAACATGGCACTTTTCAAGACGTATGTCCTGAAAAGACTGGCTTCTGCTGCTGCCTCTGCACCTCCACCTGCAGCATCCAGTGTCTCTGCACCTTCACCTGCAGCATCCAGTGTCCCTGCTCCTCCACCTGCAGCCATCCAAACAGGTGTACAGCAGACTGCCACTGTGAAATCGCTGTTGAAACGGGGCAAGCACTTGTCTCCTTCACAGCTGGCAAAAAAAACTGATGTCACCTATTAAACCCTGTAAGTAGGAGAGTGAATACTGAGCATGATACAGAATTATCCCAACATCAGTTATATATGTGTTTATTTATTGTTATGTCAAACTCTCTGTTTCCAGATCCAAAACTGCAGTCCACTGTACCTCCTCCTACAGCAGAACCCCCAGCCAAACGTATGGCCCAAAGGCAGCTTTTTACTACTGGTAGTAAGCAACATCGTATTGTACATTTGGCTGTGTGTATTTTTCACAGTAATATTTTTAAGATTTATGCTCCAGGCACTTCCAGATCCACTGCTGAAGATGATGAAGAACTGGTGTTTGCTGCATCACAATGTGAAGCACAGCTCTTTGCAGGTGTGGCACACGACACAAATGAAAATGTTGTAAGATATTTTGTGAAAACACACTAAGTATTTTTTTTTTTTACAAAAAATAATGAATCAAATTTTTATCTACAGTACAGAGTTGTCACATCATGCCTCAAGCGGATGCATTCTTTGAGTGCACTTCTTCAAAACCTTAAGGATGTTCAAAGGTTTCAATGTATTTATTTGCGTTTCCGAACTAATCATTATTAAACATTCATCCATTAAAACATTCAAAATTAAAACCCTCCCCTTCAAAGTTAAGGACATTAACTTCCAAAACCTCAGCCTTCTTTCAATCCCTCCTAACATTTCCTCCCACATAGTTGCTTCTGCTTTCTTTTCATCCCTCCCAACTACAATGCCTAAAATTTTAATTTCATCCATTTCCTTGAACGTAAAATGTCCAGATAAAGCCTCAGTTCCTCCAAATCTCAAATATACTGTTTTATCTTCGTTTATTTTAGCTCCTGAACCCTTGCAAAAATGTTGTACCGTTTCCATTGCTTGCTTTACACTTGCCAGATCTTGTAGTATTAATGTAGTATCGTCAGCATATTGAAATATTTTATTCACTCCCCCCTCTACCTCTATTCCTTTATTCGTTCCTCGTGCTTCACAGCTAATTCCCAGTGGTTCTGCAACTAAGGCATATAAAAGTGCACATAACCCTGTCTGATTGATCTTGTTATTTTAAAACAGTCCGTTAAAAAAACCATTGCCATTTTATCCTGGTATAGCTCCTCTATATAAAATCTGAACCCACTTTATAAAATTTTCCCCAAAACCAAAACTCTTTAACACCTCCCAAATAAAAAGTCATGCTCGACTCTATCAAAAGCTTTCTCGAAGTCCAGACTAATTAAAAAAACCATCTTTCTTCTTATCATTTATATATCTTACTGTGTCTTTAATACTCATAGTTGTATCAGCAATGTCTCGTCCTTTTATACTATATGCTTGGTTTGTTTTGATTATGCTTGGCATCACTTCCTTTAGTCTGTTAGCTAAAACATTTGCTAAAATCTTTCAAATCAGTATTGAGCATTGTTAAGGTCTATAATTTTTTAAATCTACTTTATCCCCCTTTCCTTTGTATATCACCTTCATTAAGCCCATCCCCATTCTTTATTTACCCCACCATTCTCAAAAATCTCATCATATACTTCCTTTAAAATACTAGATAAAATACCTTTAAAAACAATCTAAAATTCACTTCCCAACCCATCAATTCCTGGACTTTTCTTTTTGTTCAATCCACTAATTGCTCTTTTTATTTCTTCTTCTTTTACCTCCTTGTCACATTCTCTTTTTCCTCTTCTTCTACTCTTGATTTGATTAGCTTTAGCAATTCCTCTTTTTCTTTTCTTTTATCTCCTCTGTGCAAAACAATTCTCAATTATATGATCTTATTTCTTCCAAAATCTCCTCATTTTGTCTACTATGTTCCCATTTTTGCTCCTTATTTCTTAATCATTTCTGCCTCCCTCTTCTCTTCTCTAGAATCAAAGAAAAATTTAGTGCACTGTTCCCCCTCCACTGTAAATTTAGCTTTGCTTTCTTAATCTTGCACCTTCAAATTTCTCCTCCTCCATTTCTTTCAGTCTTCCTTCCATTCTTTTATCTTTGTATATCTTTTCATTCTCATTTTCAATTCGTTTTTCTAGTTTTTCTTTCAGCTCCTTTTCCTTCATTTTTTTACAATTTGTAACTTGTCTACAATATTTTATTGTAAACTTTTAACTTAATGTGTCACATTCTCCCACCACATTCTTTTGTCCTCATTATAATTTCATTCCCTTTTTCCTTTTGAATAATTTGCTTTATACTCAAAATCATAGTCCTTCATTCCTTTAAAAACCCGCTGTGTTTAAAACCCACACCCCGGGCCCTCTTTTCACATTACTCCAGTCTAGATTCATAAAAATTGGCTTATGGTCCTCAGACTTGTTTCTTCATATTGATCTTGCTTATACAAACCCTTCCACATTTCTTGTGCATAAAAGAAAATCGATTCTTGTTTGACAAAAAAATAAATAAAATAAATCCCCACTGTCTTCTTGAGCACTCTTTTGTTTGTTGTAGACTGTTGGGGATGGTGGTAATGGAGGTGGTGTGCTTGGTGAAGGGATGTAGAGGGAAAACTGGAAGAGGGGGTAATGAGTAGGGAAGGAAAGAGCGTTAGGACTTGTAGAGAAAGACTGGGTAGAAATAATCTGGGTTGAAGAGTGAGGGAGGTTGGAAGGGAGAGAGAATTGAGGAGGATTAAGGGTGGAAGGGATGGCTGAAAGAGTAGGGCTGGAGTTTTCACTGGAATGTGGAGCTGGAGGCAAAGGGAGTGGGGTGAAAGTCAGAGAGTGGCGTCATTATCCGGTGGATTGTCCATGTTTTGGAATGTTATGGTAGGTGCAGTTTGTCGAGTTCCATGGGATTGCTTTTTATTGCTTTTCTTGGTTGCTTTCTTTAATGCTCCAGAGAGATTTCGTGCATGTGGAGCTGTGGTGGGTTGAGGATAGGGGGTGTGGTGGCAGCGAGCGGTTCTTGCTGTCCTGAGGGGGCAGAGTTGGTGATGAGATGGGATTCTTAGAGTTTTAGTAGTTTCATTTTATTGCAGCTGTTGGGGATGGAGATTCCGGCATTTATGAGGGTCTGGCGGCGTTCGTTCACAGTCATCTTGTTGAAATTGAGGGATGATGATCTTCCGGAGGCGTATGAAGAAACTAGAAAGGTGGGTGGCGATTTTGAGTGATGGGGGATGGGGATTGTATGCAGCATTGAGTCCTTGCTGAAGAAGAGAGGATAGGCCTTCGGCCTCTTATTGGAGCCTCTGTATCGAGTCGGCTTCTAGGCTGGGCTTGGTGTTGTTGAACCCGAGCTGGTGTTTCTAGGAGAGCGGAGTTTCTAGTTTCATCAACTAATTGCTACTAGTAAAAATTGGTTTGTCCTCCACACACTTCTCCCCCACTGTTACATCCTCTCTTCCCTCAAACATACACGGTTCTCACTTCTTGATGTAAATAGTTCAGCAGAAACACTCCACTTTAACATCCTGCCTAGGTGAGATCAGTCCTGTCTCCACCAGACCAATGCACCCTACTCCCTGGTTGTCAGATAGTCTGAGAATGGTTAGTGTTAGGGCATGTTCTGAGATAACATAGAACAGCACCCAGGGCAACAGAGAGAGCATGGCACAAATCAAAAGCCATCACTGACCTCAGCAGGCACCAAACCCAGCTGGTACCATTAGCCTCCCAATTCCATTCGACCAAAACCCCATACTACCATAACAAAATATTCATTTACAAAATACAACTCATAAAATCAAAAGACAATTTGTGAATTAACAAAAATTGGATTAGTGAATTTAAGAGTTGTGTGCTACTTCAAAAAAATTCCAGAGACCTAAGGAGAACACTAAATGTGTCCCTCCTTGGCAGTGGCTTTCTTTGAATACTACATGTGTTTATTGCAACCAAGTTAATCAATGGTTTTTAACCCTTATAGCAGATGAATCCTTCTGCGTTTGTCTGAAATGTATGATATCTGGTGCTAAACAAAAGCTAGTGATATTTGCAATACATTGGTGTAAATGAAAAACTAGTATCAGAAACATTATTTGTCTTGTAACATTTGATGTAAGATAGTAACGAATTTACAAGATATTTTAATACACATAAAATTACCAAGCAGTCTGTTAATGACTTACCCTGAGCATAATGATACAGGGCGTGGGCCTGCCCTCCATGGCAACTGCTCATTGGAAGACACGGCCGTAGAGATGGACCGAACCAGATCACTTAAAAACCTACTGCAACAGTAAAAAACTTTGCATTTTGCATTAGTTCGCTGCTGCTCTCTGCCCTCTCTCGCCTTGCATTTGGACACTGCACTGCTATGCAATCGGGCCGCAAAGAACCTTCCATGCAACCTATTAAAGTTTAGGAACCGCAGAAACTGTAAAAAACGTCTGCAAACCGACTCTCAGCAGAGTCTGTCACCCCGGTATCCCAGGACAACTTCCACTCACAAGCGAGTGAATCCCAAGGACGTCACTGAAGCGGAGTCACCAACCAATCAGGAACGCCGTGTTTTGTCGAGGCCAGTCGGCGAAGGAAACTCAAACAAATGTTGTATTTTGCTGATCTGGTGCAAATTGATCTTAAGCAGTTAAAGATAAGCCAAATCTCTGCTTTTGTGGTTTCTGAGGTGTGATTCTAAGATCGAGAAATATAAGCTAAAATTAATTTGGGACGGTTGTCAAATCATTTTGCACAAACACCAGAATTGAGAACCACTGCTCTGAGGTACTCAAAATAACAAACTAACACACTCAACATGAATTGCCTTCCTAAAGTTACTTCTCTACTTCAGTATATCCCTGTAAATATATCTTTACAATATTTAAATCAGTTTGATAATTTAGTCAATTAATTTCTTTGGAACAGTAAGCAGCCTAGGTTGCATAAGAGTACATTGCAACAGCCAGTTGATAAAAAAAGGGTTGGGGCTTCCTGAGCATTTATTTCATTAATGCGCCTTCAGTCTGAGACACCTCGTGCACTGGTCCATCCCTCCTGAGAGAGCTCCATCTTGGTTTATGGTTGAACAAGCCATCCTACTTCCCCTTCCACCACTACAGTGATTATCCATCTATTTATTTATTTCATTTTGTAAATAAGTTATTTTTGAGGCTGATCTCAGAAATATAGGTTTTACTGACAGAATTTTAGGTGCAAGCTAGGACTGTCTCTATTATTTGCAGATAACGTTGTCCGTTTGGCTTCATAGGACATGGACCTTCAGTATGCAGTGGGACAGTTTGCTGCTGAGTGTGACATGGCAGGGAAAGAAACAGCACCTCTATATCAGAAACCATGGTGCTTGACTGGAAAAAGGTAGCCATCTCCAGTTTGGAGAAGTGTCCTTACCCCAAATGGAGTTTAAGTATCTGTGTTTTTTTTCCATGAGGAATGGAATGTGAGATTAAAAAATGGATCAGTGCAGCGGCAGCAGTAATGTAGTTGATGTGATTGTCTGTTGTAGTGTGGAGGAGCTAAGACGAAAGGCAATGTTGTCAATTTACCGCTCAATCTAGGTTCCTACTCTCACCTATGGTCATGACTAAAGGGACAAAATCTCGGATACAACCGGACACATTTTGCAAAGTGTTATGACCCACTTGTTCGTGTCGCACCATAAAAGAGAGATGAGCTTTCAAAATAGCCTGAATGCAAATCATTTATTATAAAGTGTAACTCATAGAACAATCAATCAAAGCAACCAACATAGTCTAGAGGTAATAATGAAGATTAAGAACTTAGGATATAAATCACAACAACACTTTAACTACATGATACTGCAAAACAATGCAAAGTAATGCAAAACAAAACCATAAGGTTAAAGAGTCAATAAGATGGCAGGTCTTGACATGAGGACTCCTGAGTAGCGACAGCGTCCTGGGGTAGCTAGCACAACAACTTTTATATACCCATTGATGAGTAATGCAGGCATCCAATCAGGATTTACCACACACTCCAGTCTGGAGTCTAGGGATCATCACAGTGTATTAATATTGTAAAACTTAATACCTGTTGCTCTGCCTAAATCATCAAATATTCATCGAGTTTGTATTCTACTCAAAAAAGTAAATGTAGTAAACTAGAAAGAATCTTGAACCTAAAAGTAAAGAAACTTCACTAATAAAACATGCAACACAGGACAATTGAATGAGCTTTCTAAACTGAGGCCCTGGTACATTGCAAACTAACCATCCTGGAGCTCCACCTTGTCTGATGTCCGGTGTGTTCTCCACTGTGAATCGCATGGTGCAGTTGAAATTTTGGAGCTGTAATAAAAGTCCTCTCACACTCAAGCACATGTACTCTTTCACACCAGTGTGGATCTTCATTTGTTCATTAAGGTTTGCTGATCGGTTGAAACTCTTCCCACACTGAGTTCATGTGAATGGTTTCTCTCCAGTGTAGATCTTCATGTGTTTATTAAGGTCTGGTGAGTTGCTGAAACTCATCCACACCGAAGCTGCGGTCACACTAGGGTTTGAGCATGCAAAATTCTGTTGTACGGTGCTGCAAAAAGGGGCGGGATTAAACAAGATGATTAGACATTAAAAAAGTGAGCGATTGGTCCATATTTTACATTTCTGTCCAGAGAGGTCATGTTTTGATCTACGATTGGTCTTATACAGTCAAGTGATGCAATTTCAGAGTTCACCAAGCTTGAACTTTGCAACGCAGTGACCTGCGAAACTTGACGCACGAACTTGTGTTTTTCAGTCTGACGCATTTGCGTGCGTATGATTGGAAGTCTATGAGGAGAAAAGTCCAGTGTGACCGCGGCTCAAGTGCAAGTGAATGGTTTCTTTCCAGTGTGGATTCTCATGTGTTGATTAAGGTGTGATGATTGACTGAAACTCTTCCCACACTGAGTGCATGTGAATGGTTTCTCTCCAGTGTGGCTCATCATGTGTAGATTAAAGTTTGATGATTGGCTGAAACTCTTCACACACTGAGTGCATGTGAATGGTTTCTCTCCAGTGTGGATCCTCGTGTGGTGATTAAGGGATGATGATTTGCTAAAAGTCTTCCCACACTGAGTGCATGCAAATGGTTTCTCTCCAGTGTGGATCCTCATGTGGTGATTAAGGTGTGATGAGCAGCTGAAACTCTTCCCACACTGAGTGCATGTGAATGGTTTCTCTCCAGTGTGGATCCTCATGTGGTGATAACGGGATGATGGATGGCTGAAACTCTTCCCACACTGAGTGCATGTGAATGGTTTCTCTCCAGTGTGGATCCTCATGTGGTCATTAAGGGATGATGATTGGCTGAAACTCTTCCCACACTGAGTGCATGTGAATGGTTTCTCTCCAGTGTGGATAATCATGTGAATCTTAAGATAGCCTTTTCTTCCAAAACTCTTTCCACACTGAGTGCAGGTGCACGTGAAACGATTCTTGTCTCTCCTTTTCAAAATACCGACAGTCTGTGAATGAGTTTTTTCCTCAATTTTGACATGATGTTCCTCCTCTTTACTCCCCTTATTCTCTTCAATTAGGTCTGAAATAAAAAAAACAAAACATTAGTTTTCAATAAGCCTCAAAAACTCTCATCAAAAGCTGAAAACTGAAAAGACACTGGAAACGTTGGCTACACACACTGTAATTTTGATGCACATTAAATGTAAAAAATCAGATCATATTTTGTTTGGTCCATTTATGTGTACACATTTAAGCAGATTCAGTTCAATTAATCTTAATTTACATTGTAAAAGCACTAGATAAATAGTGTCACAGCCGCTTAACATAGAAGTTACAGTGAATAGAAACAGTGTCAAACCAGTTTTCAGAGTTTCTTACATAATGATAAGACACAGATTTGAAAGCTGTAAATGGCCTATTTTTATTCGTATATATTCATAATTACAACAAACTGTTTTTTCTAAATTTTGTAAAGCAGACAGGGAATACTTGTTTATTCTGTGCCTCACTGGTAAACACATCAGAAAAAAGGTCTGGGGTAACAGCTGAACAAACAGCAGAATATTTGCTTCGCAGACATGAGACATACCTGTACAGCATCTGCAAAAAGGTTGGAATGTGCACCTTTCCCATTGTGTGTTTTTGGGTAATTTTCATCCATTCCGGGGGGATTTTGAGGCTTAATTTGGCCAAAACATTCTCAGTGTTTCAGCAAACGGACTGATATTTGGGAACATCTTATTTTGACATTTTCTGGGAACATGCTTTAAAAAAATGTAAAAAAAAAAAAAAAACATTACACTGGGCAAATTTACTCCCTTTTCATTATATTCATGGCTGTTTTTTCTCCATTGGCCTCTGTTATAACAAAAAATTTTTGATTGCAAAGCCATGACAGCATATAATCATACATTTATGATTGTTGGTGTTTTCTGTGACTACAATCAACATTGTTAATTTGGTCTCCACCCATGGGACAGCGAAAAGTAAACTGGCTGAGAGTATAAAGGAAGAGGAGGAGAGTTGAAGAGGGCAGCATTATGTGGTGTGCAGAGGAAAGAGAAGTTGACTGAACTGTTGCAGTGCGGGGAAATGAGTAGAGAAACCAGGTCGAGAAGAACAGTGTAAACTGGTTGTGAGAAACAAAAAGCGAAAGTACGTATCGAAGCAACAGAGCAAAGAGCGCTGTCTTGTTACTGAAGTGCTCATGACGTCTGTGAACGAGTGCGTCACCAAAGACTTCAGTGCAGTGTGTTCTGAACAAAATCAACTTACCGATTTATCTCGCTGGAATGAAGTCAGCTGCCGAAAGCCTTTACCCCACAGTCGACAGTGTCAGAGTTTCCTTTTAGGCACCCGAGGCTGCTACTCACCGGCTGGGTTCGTCGACGCCCTCAACCTTCACATCCACACCTCCACGTTCGCCATTCCCCTCTCATTTCCCTTGACCCCTCCGCGCCGTCAGTAAGAAGCAAAAGTTTTTGTTCCCCTTCATAAGGAACTTCAACATGCGTCTGGAAACCAGACTATGGGAGTTTGTCAGACGACCTATCACTTCTGAAGATAAGAAAACGGGCCAATGAAATGCCAATTGAATCGGCGGAGCTTGGCTCCACAGCTGATCCTGATGAGCGAATCAATGCTCAGTCTGCTGCTGGAGTCAATATCAGTCTGCTGCTGGAGTCAGCTCACTAGAATTGTTGCTTCAGACCCGATCACGAGACTGAAGACACGCTATCTGCCAACCTGATTTCAAGTTTACTCACCAGTGCAGGGGAAGACTCGACAGTGGCGGACGATCTGGGATTTCCTGTCCCCTGAGCTGGTGTGCACAAAAGAGCAGTTTCCCTTTTAAGAGGCAGATTCCCTAAGAGAGCCACACAGTCATTCAACACATCTTTTTTAAGACGCTATTCTGACTGTGCATTTCTGGATGTGGTGGTTCCTATCTCCAGATGATGGGCACGGGTATCACATGAGAGGTCTGGGGGTCCAGCATATTGATGCGGTGCCCGCGGACAGCTCATGCTCTCACTGTGAGGGTGTGGCTGTTGCACAGCTGAAATCGCGGCTTCAGCCACCCCCGTTGCTCCCCGTGAAAGCGTGGACCTCCCACTTCTCCACAGCAAGCCCAATCCAAGCTTCGGATGGTTGTGCAGTTCATCCACCAGGATGCCCGCGCCACCACTTGATGACACCGGAGATCAAAGGTCCATCACGACATCGGAGGGCGAGCTGTTATTCTTAGATGACAGACCGGGCTCGCTTCCATCCTTCGGGGTGCAATGCGCGGTTACGGTTCTCGAATCCGACATAATGGCTGCGCTTCCTGGGCTGTTTCGACAGTGCGGCTGGAGATGGCTTGTCCCCCAGTCTCACTGCCGGACCAACTAGAGAGTGTAACGTGTGGGCTGATGTAAGATGAATCTTCCAGCCCCCCTCCCCTTCTTCCCAGGGGCGCACACGCTGGCATAGAGGGTGTTTTTTTCTCCACCCCGTCCACGTGTGCTTCTGACTTTACCTCCCTTGATGGCGAGGCGGCCAGTGGGTTTGAATCAATTTTCTCAGGTGGTGGGGGTCGCCACCTGGAGGGGTAAGCTGAGACCCCCATCTAAGGCGGGTGGGTTATCCGTGTCTCTCACAAGGTTATAATAGTTTTGGATTTATCATTAGTTTTAGTTTGTATTTCGTTTTGACTTCAAGTTTTAGTTAGTTTTTGAGGCAGATTTACTAGTTTTTATTAGTTTCTATATTTTGAAATGATTTAGTTTTAGTTTAGTTCTTATTAGTTTCAGTATTAGCTTTTGTTTTTTTCTAAATAAGGATATTTGTTAGGTGCAAGTTTCGAAATCAATAGAATTAATATTGTATAATATATACTCAGCCATGCATTTTTTGAAACATGTATTCAGAGAACACATGAACACTATAATCTACCACAACCATCTACCCATCCTTAAATTCAAATACAACAGCCCACAAGATAGCAGCCTTAAGTACAATATGTGTGCAAGGCTGCTTCTGAGGTTAGACACACAGTAGTGATGGGCAGGGCTAGATTAACCAATGGGCGTTATGGGCCCAGACCCGCACTTAGATTTTGCCTACTCTTCATCACGAGGAAGACAAGTAGGAATCATCAATAAGTGTGTGTATTATGGAGGACTCAGATTCCTAGAACTGGATTGGGGAGGTGTTATCCAAATCCAAATGTGCATTATAAGTTTGTAGAAGTTATACATTAAAAATACCCTTAAATATAAATTTTTAGTACTGCTTCAGTGAACTTGAACAAATATATTAAAATCCATCAATTTCCCCTAGTTGTATTAGTAGATATTTTTTTCAAAATGTGCTTTAAATGCTTTAAAAATAAATTAAATCTTTGTAGACTAGAAATATATGTACTGTATATCATTTATTTTAAAAATGTGGGCAATACATTATATAGATTATTTTATTTACCAAATATTATATTAATCTTATTTTTTAATTCAACTATAGGGGTGCAGCTAAGTAGGGGGCCTACAAGACATTGTCCCCAGGGGCCTCTGAATTATTAATCCGGGCCTAGTGATGGGAAGTTCAGATTTTTAAAGCGGATGTTAGGACTCAACATTGTGTAGTTAGCAATAGAAACTTCAGTCAGTTAAAAAAATCACCATGATCTGAAAAATGTCTTACAGTAAAGTTTTGCAACCCAAGTAAAGCAGGATTCACTTATTTAAATTCTATAACGATTGTTTGTTATGAAATAAACTTACGTTTTTCACCAGATCCTCTAATTTAAGTCCTCGGTTCACCCGTGCTGCTGTTGTTCACGTTTAGTTCAGTCATGGCAGGCTGTCAAATACTGTTTGTGTTCGGTTCACTGAATCTCGCATGCGCAGTATTATCGGTTCACCGCTTCTCAATGTAACGTTACTGTTCTAATAACTGAATGAGAGTATATATTGGATTATTTAGAGTCAGAGGGGGGTATTAGGCTTGTTAAAAAGTAAGTAGTTTGTGGATAAGTGCTTACTGGAAATGCGAATTGTTTCAAATGATTCAGTTCGATTTGGTGAACTAGTTCATCCGGTTCACTTAGAAGATCCGGTTAAAAAGATTTGTTTGCGATTGCGATAAAGAAGTAAAACTCATTATTGGGCACAAATGTGTTAGCGTAATAATTAAAGTGTCTGTATTTAATGCTGTCACCGTGCTGCTGTCATGTCCACTCATTGTTTTTGTCGCGGGAGCAACAGCGAGGATGACTGGAGGAGAACCGGCTCAATCTGGCCAATGGCAGCAGGACTACAGACTCTGAGGTGCCGTATGGGTCAAACACCTGCAGCGCAAATTATATTTACTTCTAAACGGCTTACAGTAAGATTATGTATTAAATACATTCACAAATAACAAAAATGAAGAAGGTTTTTGCTATAATTTTAGTTAGTTTCAGTTAGTTTTGTATGTACACAATACATTTTCAGTTATTTCTATTTTTTTTTTTTAACTCTCGTTTTTATTTTTATTTCAGTTAACGACAATTATTTTACATTTTAGTTTTCATTTTCTCATTTGTTTTTGTTAACTATAATAACTGGTAATAATTATAATTGGTCTCTCATGGCCAGAGCCCACAACACTGCGGGCCATGCTGCTTCTGCCCTGCACCACGGCCTCCTGGCTGTGCTGCACAGGGGCGGTTCTTCCCCAGGCTTATGCATAAGCTTCGCACAGCAATCGACTATGCTCTCATGACCTCATCTCTTGATGGGCTCGGAAAACTGCTCTCCCCATCAGACCCGTCCTCGCTGGCCATTCCTCGCCGAGTGTGCTCTTCCCGCAGCTCAAAAATGCTCCACCTTTTCCTCCCTCTGGGTGTGGAATCCCAACTGCTGCCAGCACGGGACGCACTGTCTTCCAGCTCTCAGCTTTGGTGCATTTCGCCACAGCCTTGGGGGCGCCAGAGGATGAGCTTCTTTCTCACACATCCAGCCACTCCGCGGGATCCTGGGAGGAAGGTAAGAGTCAATCTCTTATTTTCACCTCTTCCTCGGGATGCTCCACCTCTCTGGGTGAGCACTCCCCATCCCGAAGCTGCCCCTCCGTGGGTACGTCAGCGATTGTTCCAGAGATGCTGCTCATTTGGACTCTGTCAGCCTGGTAAGCGCTGCTCAGCTCGTTATGGTAGCTCACGTGGGCAGTCAGACTCAGCTATGCGTTTCAATACGCTGTTGGCCTCCCGAGTTCACGGGTGTGTATTTAGGCGATTATTTGCTATGCCACCCCCTGTCTCGCGTAAGAAGATTATCCATCCTGGCGGAGGATACAATCAAGCCAGTCTTCCAGCCGAGATGAAGAGTGGGTTTACACCCCCCTTCATCGTATCCAGAGAGCAGTGGGTTATACCAATCCTATCTGCATGGTTTGATCTGTCATCTGTTCAGGATGCCGATCGAGATGCTCATGCAGAAAAGCATCGCCCCGTGCGTCTGTCCATGGGATTGGTTGCAGCTATAGACCTGAAGGACGCTCACTCCATGTCTCATTCTCTCCCTTCTTATACTGCGACGGGGGGCACAGCATGGTAGTAACAGTCCTCCCATTTGTGCTCACCCTGTTTCCATGCGTCGAGGAAACCCTGTGCCTCTTTGGCGCACGCGCATCTGCATTTTTGATTATTCATTGACTGTTACTATTTTTTAGCTCTCTGAACTGATCGATTATGCACAGGGACCTGGTGCTCCAGCTCCTCAGCCTGTTCGGGTTTTGGGTCAACCGAGTACGAGCGGGCTCCCCCCGGGCAGAGCTTCTCTCATCTCGGGTTGGAGCTGGACTCGATCTGCATCATGGTTCGCTTTTAGTGCGCTGGGCTGGTGCTGCCCTGTCTGATTAAATTAAGGCTCCTCGGGCATATAACATTTTTAGCTGCTATCACGCCTCTCAATTGTTTATATGAGACCATTTCAGCGCTGGCTTCGTGATTGGGTCCCCAGATGGGCATGGCGCACAGAGAAGCACCAAGTGTATGTCACCAGTGTGTATCGAGCATGCAGCTGCAGGTTCTTAAACTGGACCCCGGTTGCATTGGCATTTCAACTGCCTGGAGCTGTTGTCATTGTTTCTCGCTCTCCGCCGGTCCCTACCGAAGCAGAAGGGGGAAACACATGTTGATTAGGACGACCAGCATGGCTGCGATAACGTACATCAACTGTTTGGGTGGTGTGCGCTACCGCAACATGTCTCAGTTCGTTTGCCATCTGCTTCTCCAGAGTCTTGCGGCTAAAAAGCTGCACGCCATTCATATCCCGTACAAGCTCTCCATGCCAGCTTACATGCTCTCAGGACCGGTATGTTTCCGGGAGAACAGAGATTCCACCCTAGTACTTTCCAGCTTTTATGGGCATGCTTTAGAGAAGCCCAGGTCATCCTGCTGTTTCTCCCGAGCGGCCCTTCGCTGGCTGCCCTCCCTGTGGGTTACGCAATATGCATTTTTCCCAGTGAGCCTGCTCGCACAGACACTGTGCAAGGTCGGGGAGATGAGGAGTGGGTCTCGCTCATTGCACCTCTCTGGCCCAACCGGACCAGAGTTTCCGGACTCACACTTCTCGTGATGGCCCTCCCTGATAAATTCCCCGGAAAAACACTTCCATTTTTCTGGAACCGGCACCCATCTGGCACCCGTGCAGTGCTCTGGAACCTCCTTGGATGGTTTTTAAGTCCACCGCGGTCTGTCTAGGTGACCTATCAGGTCAACACCGTCACTCAGGACTAGAGCACCCTATTAGGCATGTTCTACAGTGGAGTCTATTGGTTGTGTGGGAATTCTCTCTGAGAAAACCCCCGGACTTGCCAGATTAGTGTAGTGTTTTCTACCTTCAGGATAGCTGGAGCGCAGGCTGTCTCCCTCCACACTGAAGGTTTGGCGTGAAATCTAGCTGTGTCAAAAATTTATTGTTTCTACGGTGCACCGCGATGCAGATGGGGACAATTCGGTATCGGTACAGTAATAATCATAACCAGTTATTATGTACTGACGTCATTTATCTCATATGCGCTCTGTCGTGAGGGAGGCGTGTGCGGGTATTTACAACACTCCAGGCGCCAACTACTTAAATACGCAAAAACTATGCACAATTTCACACTTACAGCAGAAGCCCCTATTTCTCTGCGATTGAGGGAATGAAGGTGAACTCCATTTCTCTCTCTATCTCACTGTGGCCCATTTAACCTGGTGACGTGACTTTTCCTCTCGGCTGTTAAAGTTACTTCTGGATATAGGTCTGCATTCCCGTGGCTGTACCTGTGCATTGTCTTGGGACCCGACCAGATTTCATGCGGCGCGGGAATAAATTTCCGAATAAAGTGTAGGAATTCACACACATCAGTGGAGAAATTAAAATGGTCGTGCCCAACTGAGCCTGGTTTCTCTCAAGGTTTTTTTTTCTTCACTTTCTTCAATTAGTGATGTTTTTTTTTCCTCTCCGCTGTCGCCACTAGCTTGCATGGTTCGGGATCTGTAGAGCTGTGCATAGTTGGATTTGCTCTTCAGTATTTGGACTCTCAGTAGTGATTATTAAACCACACTGAACTGAGCTAAACTGAACTGAACTTAAACACTAAAAACTGAACTACACTGTTCCTATCTACTATGATCTTTTATGTGAAGCTGCTTTGACACAATCTACATTGTATAAGCGCTATACAAATAAAGGTGAATTGAAAAAAATTTAATTGAACATTTTCATCATATGATCTCTTATAACAAACCTTTTTTTAATGCACATACTGAAATTTGTTCAGTAAAAGTGCTTGCGTAGTTTACGTAAGTTTATCTTTTCTTATCGAAAAAGTTTATCCTACTCTGTTATGCGCATGTTTTTTATGCCTATATTTCAAAAGATTTTTTTTTTGCTCATAGCCCATCCAAAATGCACATAAAAAAATAGGTGGCTAGAAATGTACGACTAAGCATGAAATATTGCTTTATCTTTAAAAAAGGAAAGGAGACTGACAGAAACTCAGAGTTTAGAGAATAAAACCTGCTCCTGACCAGGTTAGGTTCACAGAGTAAGTTACCACAGTAACTGACTCAGGGATAAAGTTACCTCTCTTTCAGAAACAAGCTTGACTTACCCTGCATTCTAAAGTTTGACAACCTGCCATTTTGAAATGGAAAACCCAAAGCTTCTCTCATTTCAGGGTTAAAATACTCAGAGTTTTCACTTAATCTCCTTTCTGAAATAGGGCCCTGATCTCATATGCTAGTGTTTTAGAACTTCAGTTGCCTATTGGAGAAATAACCAGGAATAATAAATGGCTACTTGCTCTACAAACAAGTGGGTTCATGACTATACATACCAAAAAAAACAAAATTAGAAAATATGACTTTGCAACAGGCGATGCGGTGGCGCAGTAGATAGATAGATAGATAGATAGTAGATACTTTTGCCTCACAGCAAGAAGGTCACTGGTTCGAGCCTCAGCTGGGTCAGTTGGCATGTCTGTGGGGAGTTTGCATGTTCTCCCCGCGTTCGCATGGTTTTCCTCCGGGTGCTCCGGTTTTTTCCCACAGTCCAAAGACATGCGGTACAGATGAATGGGGTAAAGCTAAATTGTCCGTAGTGTATGAGTGTGAATGAGTGTGTATGGATGATTACCAGAGACGGGTTGCAGCTGGAAGGGCATACGCTGCATAAAACATATGCTGGATAAATTGGCAATTCATTCTGCTGTGGCGACCCCAAATTAATAAAGGGACTAAGCCCAAAAGAAAATAAATGAATGAATGACTTTGCAACATCAAGCAGCATTAGGCATAAACCAGTATAAGATGCTGACGGTATGAAAACGTTAAATAAAAATATTATGCTTTCACTGATTTCTGCTCTAAAATATATTCTTTTTAAATGTCTGGGTAAAAAACAAAAACTTTTCCCCTTTGAACACAATATATATTTTTTGAGAAACTTTTAAAATATTTTGGAGCAGTAAACATGTCAGGCTGAATAATTCTAATGCATCATTGAACATCATTTCTGCATCATGTGCATCATTACTGCTGTCATCATTAGTTTCAAAAACTCAGATTTCTTTACGATTTAAAATGGCATCTTTGGATATCTTTTCTGCTGGAGATACTGTTGTCCTGAAAAACTTAAAACAAAATGAAAAAATAAAAAAACTTACATATACCGTAGGAATGGTATAGCAGAACATTTTGGCAGTTTTAAAACCTCGACTTTTTTCAAACCGCGGTATATCTTGAAAACAGTTATCGTTCCATGCCTAAGCAGCATACCACTGTTTTTAGGATCTAAAAATTATTTCTTCAAAAAAGTCTCAAGCAAAAACATTCTAATGGCGGCGCCTGCTGGTACGTGAAGAATATGGTCAATACTGACGAACTTTACACACAAATGTTTGCATATCATCAGCATGCTGTAATCCATTTCTTAAGTATCAAAAGTAATTTTTAGACTAGTTTGTTGGCCAGTTGTAGTCAGTGCAATGCTAAACATTATTGTTCCACTATAATTTGTTTGTTTTGCTTCATGTCGTCCCACAGCAACATCATATAGTTTAGAATACTGTACAATGTATTATAATAATTAATTACTTTACTGTCCATTTCATTCAGCATATTTAATATTGGGGACATCCACGCTTTCTGACATACTTTAAACCAGGGTTTCTGCAGGTTTCACCAAGTTAAATGTAAGACTTTTAAAGACATTTTAAGACTTTTATAACAATTAATTATTTTACTGTCCATTTCATTCAGCAAATTTAAAATTGGGGGCCTTCATGGTTTTATGACCATTATGAATTAAATTTTAGACTCATTAAGGGCTAAAGGCTAAGGAATTTTTCAAATGGCCCAGATGGAAAATATTTTAATTTGCCCTTAAAAAAATATAATTAAATACATTTAATAATACAATAATAAATTAATGAAAAAAAAATATATATATAAAATATATATCTATATATTTTAGATATTTCTTAGCAAAAGATTTTAAATAGCTTTACTTGTATCTACACACTTTTTCCTAAATAAACTTTCTTTAAAAAAAAAAGCAAATGAACAAATGTTTTAAAAGTTTTAAAAACTATAATAAACTAAATCTATGCACAACAATCTGTCCAGGTCGATGTCCTCAGCAGTAAATACATGAAGCACGTTTAAACAAATGTTATTGTAAGGAAAATAATTAAACCATTATGATAAATAGAGTTAAAATGACCTTTTTGAATAAAGTTTTATTGAGATGGATTGTTGGTGATTGTATGGGTTTTGGCCAGATTGGGTAGCAAAACATGAACAAAGGAAAATGAAGACTTGTTTAAAAAAAGATTTAAGACCTACAACACAATATTTCAGTAAATTTAAGACTTTTTAAGGCCTAAATTTTAGATTTTGGAATTTAAGACATTTTAAGACCCAGCAGAAACCCTGTTTAAACACAATAGCCCTGGTAATTAGTTATTATAATAATGATGTAATTCTAACTCAGATACTATCTGTAAGAACTACTAACAACTTCAAAAAACAACTTTAAACCCATAAAGAAGTTGATAAAAAAGGTAATTGTGATCAACGTGACATTTGCAAATGGAAAGTACTAAGCCAACACTATCACTGTAATAGCAGATATCTTCTATGAGAATACTGTAGGTCAAATATCGTCAGCTCAGTTAAACTTGTTTAAATTTATTGTTTTTTATTATTTTATATAGCGCCAGTGCTCAAGAACTCTTTACAAACAGTAGGAGAACAAGAAAAGCAATAACCCTGAGAAGGTAGAGAAAATGGGAGACTACTAAAACATAAAATAATGACAAAAGACATGAGAACAAGTAACATGAAAGAAACTCATTCCTCTTTCAATGAGTGCTTATGTGCATTTAGGAGAACTAGGCAGCACACTCAGGGCTGCAAGATGGATTTAATTTAGTATTCTTATTATTAAAATATATCTGAATGAAAATCAACCTGTTTGTTCCTGCAGATCTTCCTGTTTGACTCTGAATGTTTCTTCAATCTTCACATCTTCACTCTCCTCTTTAATAAACGCCATCTTTATAACAGTGTGGAGATCAGTCGCTTCAGCAGGAGTTTTTCCCTGTGTTTGGACACTTTATCCTGTTTAAAATGAACAAAACAATAAAAATTTTCTGTTTAAAATAAATAGAACAATGAACAGAAACAAAATAACTTCTCTTCAACAGTTTCTTTATTTGAGAGTAATTAACTAAAATAAATCAGGTAAAAGAGTAAGTCTGAGCAAGAAACAATAGCCACAAATAACCTGATAAAAACTAGTAACCATTTGAATACTTAGAATGGAATGACATTATACTATTTAATAAATTAAACCTTCATTAAACACTTATTACACACATTTCTGTTGTTCAAACAATAGCCTTCGGTTACTGTGAGTAAATAGTACTACGGTGTATGAAGAATTAAAATAATATTTTCAACAGCAGGTACATAATTCAGCATCGGGTGAAAAACCTGAAACTTTAATCAATCGGTTTATATCTGTGTAAAAGTTTTCTTAAACAAACCTTTCTCCAGTTGAATCCCAGCGCGGGAGGGGCGCTGCCTTATGACGTCACACACTCCGCCAAAATAAAAGTCTTTTTTGTTTAGCTTTTTTGCCACTTACTGTTGCAGTCATGACATGATAAAATTTCTCCCTCGTTTTCCACTTTACACAACATATCTGCTATCTCTCTCACATACACAGACATTCAGTGTTTGAAGTTGATCAAAACTTTTAATCCAAACATTTTAACACAATTCTGAAAACATTGTTTAATCCACTAAGTGTTTAAAGCAGAAAATCCCAACATTCTAAAAGGTATAACAAATCATCTGATGGGTGTTTTGAGCTGACATTTTACAGACACATTCTCGAGACACAAAGATCTTAAATCTTGAATTAGAAAGGTATGTTACAAAACTTAAATCACAGCATATTATGTAAGTTTATCAGACTCGCCAAGCAAGAGTCTTCCATGCAATAATTATTAGAGTTCACATATCAAAATCTCTGGATGCCAAATGTAGAAAGAAAAAGCTATAAATGAATACATTTATAGTAAGAAGGCTCTAGTTTCAAAGAATAACTAAAAATACAATTTTAGAGAATACTGAAATTTGGATAAAAGCATTTTTTGGTGAACTGGAAAATCAACGCAAAACACTTCATATTAAATACACTCCCAAAGCAAATGACTTTATATTTCTTCAGATTGAATACAAAAAGAGCATTTGGGGAAATAATATTATAAGATTGAGCAAGTTTGTGATTTAGTGGAGAGCAGTTATGAGTAGAGACTTCACCAAGAGGAATTTATGTAAAACTCCACCATATTATTCCAAAAACTCACGCAAACAGTTAAAGAAATCTGAGATCTATTAGGCTGCATTTACACTGCAGATCTTGATGGTCAATTCCAATTTTGTGACTGTATCCGATTTTTGATGACCTGCTTACATCATCTTTTAAAAGTGACTTGTATCTGATCGTCTGCATTTACCCAGCTAGAAGGGAACGTTCTCCCAACTTTGGCTAACATTCCCTACAAGTTGTGTTAATGTTTTAAAGAAAACATTTTGATGTAATGTCCAATGAATATTCAAAAAATGTTTTTTTTTTTCCCAAAACAAAGAAAAAGAACATTCTAGCAATGTTTTGAAAATGTTGGTAAGGGACGAGATTAAACAATGTTCTCTTAGAAAACGTTTTCACAATGTTTCATAAAACCAAAGTAAGAGCATTCTCACAGTCACATTAGAGAAATGTTTTAAGAACATCATTGAGATGTGAGATGTGGAATGTACTTTGAAGAATGTTCAAGCAATAAGACATTTGAACAAAGTATCTGCAACATTTTAAAAACATTTTAAGATGATTAAAATGGCACTATATTGGCACTAGAAACAATGTTCTCCTAGAAAACGTTTTCACAATGTTTTATAAAAACCAAAGTAACAACATTCTCAGTCACATTAGAGAAATGTTATTAGAACATGATTTCTTTTCAATAACAAGACAGAAAGACAACTAACATACTAATTTTAACCTGTACTCATTAAAATATATAATATGTCATGTTCAAAAACGTATTGCAAACAAATAAGTAAAACCTAGTGGTTTAAAAAATAGTGGGAAAGCATACAGATTTAAAGTGACAGTTAATTAGCATTTCATACAATTAGTAAAATTTGTATTATGTGTCAGCAAATTATTCTTGTTTTAAATATACCTGATTTTTAAAATTGTTTTCTTTTTTGTTTGTTTTATTTGTTACACATGTTATACAATGAGCACAAGAATGTAAGAAAATGCAGTGCTTAAAACTTTCTTTTTCAAATTGCTACAGTAAAATTAAACTTTTTAAATGGTTATAGAGTGTGTTTTGGAAACAAAAAAGAAAACAATGTTATTAACAAACATGTAGAATATTTAGAGAATATCCCAGGTAGGAGGGGATGTTCTCGCGACCTTGCGCAACGTTTTCTAAAAGTTCCCTAAAGGTAATGAAAGTCCAGAACCTTTACAAAACATTAGGGATGTTCTTAAAACGTTCTCTTTTAGTCATAAAATAATGTTTTAAATATGACTTTAGGAGGACGTTCTGTTTTGGTGATTCTATGGTCACATAATACCGTTACAAAGAGAACCTTTCTAACAATAACAGAACGTTTTCACATGGTCCTCCTTTAGTCATATATTAACGTTTTGAATATGACTTTAGGAGGATGTTCTGTTTTGGTGATTCTATGGTTACATAATAACGTTACAAAAAGGACCTTTCTAACAATAACAGAACGTTTTCACATGGTCCTCCTTTAGTCATTTGGTGCAGATCAGAAATGACTATCTTTGCTCAGCATCAGGTGCACAGCAGCAAGACGTTTGGCAGCAACTATGAGTTTATTTTACTGGAAAATGTCTAATAATACAACTAATTTATGTTTTTATTTAATTTACACATACGCAGTGGATGTAAGCCTGCTAACTCCCAGCAAGCAATAGCCGTCATTTCACCGACTAGGTGAAGTATAGACCAGATCTAGCCCGGCTACGTGTAACCCAATTTTAGCCCAAATAACCTTAAATTTGGTTGCATGTTGTTTTTTTGCTAAATAAAGCTTATGATATGTATGATATTCCATCATGTAAGAAAAGTCAATAACGTTTATGACGTACCTGCAAGTAATAGACGTAGTTTCACTTTTCTCGGTGAAATATAGACCAGATCTAGTCCGGCTACGTGTAACCCAATTTTAGCCCTAAAAACCTTAAATTAGGTTGCATGTAGTTTTTTACTCAATAAAGCTCATTTATATGATATTCCATCATGTAAGCAAAGTGAATAACGTTTGTAACGTACCTGCAAGTAATAGACGTAGTTTCACATTTCTCGGTGAAGTATAGACCAGATCTAGTCCGGCTATGTGTAACCCATGTCTAGCCCCAAAAAATCTAAATTTGTTTACCTGTCTTTTTTGGCAAAATATTTTGTGGTATAGCATTCCTTCATATAAGCAAAGCCCATAAGGCTTATAAGGTGTTTGTTTTAGTCTTTTTAAAAAATGTTATATTCATAGCCTGGCCTTATAGCCTTGATTTAGCTCGTAATCAGATTTCCCTTTGTCATTTCACCGTCTCGGTGAAGTTGCCTATCGACCAGATCTAGTCCGGCTATGTGTAACCCACTTCTAGCCCAAATAAATTTGGTTACATGTCTTTTTTGGCTAAATAGCTTGTGATTATTATCACAAACAAAGGCAATACTGTTCAAACTGCCTTAGGTATGTATATATATATTTATATATATATATATATATATATATATATATATATATATATATATATATATATATATATATATTTGTGTGTGTATTTTATACATGTATGCCACTGACCTTTTTTAATATTACTTTTGTCTTTAATTAAAGATAAACATTCAATTACAATTCTCAACCATTAGATGGCATGTGACTTGAAGCAAGCAGCAAGCGAGCGATACTGTTGTCTCACCGGAAGAGGCTGCGTGAGTTTTTTCAAGATTCAAAGCCGATCTCGCGATAAGCAGTACCGCCATTTTATTTGACCAGCCGCGATACAGTATCAAGATTCAGCATTGGAAGAGCGACGACGGTGGACAAACAAGAACAAGAAAGACATCGTGTGCAAATCTTATTTTGTTCATGTAAGTATTAATATGTTTTACATGTTGTCGTTATGAATTGTTAACTTGTAAGGACCGTGGATTTTTTGCGGATAACAATGTAATGTTAGAGTACTCCGCGTTGTGGTTAGCCGAAAGGTGATTTAGTTGGAACAATATTTCATAACATACTCTGTTTGACAAAGTCTTTTCACATCACAATAGTAATCAAAAGATAAGTTGTGTAATTGCTTTATATTGAGTGTGAAAGGCTTGAAACCGTAAGGCGTTCGTTCAAATATTTGTAGGCTAGAGAGCTCGTTACACAGTGACTCGTGAAACAGCGGTTTAGCGTCCCACGTGGCGTTGAAACGCTCCATTGCCTGTCCGTGTCGATGGATCGATGAACTGATGATGACCTTTACGGCCAAGCACTTTCATTTATGTCCTGCACACAATGGGCAATCTGTGGCGTATAAAAACGCACTCAAATCTTATCGTCTTTAAAATTTCGGTAGCAAATTGTAGTGTCGTTACTATTTATTGGATGGTAGTGGTTTTACTAGGTACTTTTTACTTATTTCAGTAGTGACCAGTAACTTTTATTTCTAGTAACAAATTGTTTTTGCTTTAACTTCGACTTGCATCGAGAGATCAACTATTAAGCTCTGACTATTATCTTTACTAGTTTATATTTTAATATATTTTTATTATTATAATAATTCTATTAGGTATAACAGAATATTTTTAGTTTTCTAGTGCTTGTATACTATTTTATAAGACTAGTTTATGTACTAGTATTTGTTTTTAAGTGCCAATACTCTTTCATTAAATGCTAGTTTTAATTTATTTGGTACTAGTACGTATTTATTACATAATTATTCAGTTGTTCTTACTGATATGAAGCCAATGTAAAAAAAATAAATAAATAAGAATTGGAGAGGTGTCAACCAAAAAAAATAAATAAATATGTAGAACACAACTATTACATTCACTCGTTCTCGCTAAATTGCACATGCAAAAGAAGTTTAACAGTTAACTTTGTCATTGCTAAGCACTTTTGCTAATTTTAATTAATTTAATATTTTGTTTTACTTTGTGAACCACAGACATAGTTAATTGCAAATTAGCATTTTGAATTTAAGAGGAGAGGGGGTATTATTGTAATTATAAAACCACTGTATTTGAATCACAACTATGATCATGATCATATCCAAGCATGTCCAGTACATTCCATTATAATCTCACTTTTGTTTCCACATTTATTAGTTATGGATCCTAAATACCTAAGTGAATGGCGTCGACTGAGAGGCAGAGTTGATGCTCTAGCTGCATCTACTAGCAGCTTGGATGATTATCCAGATTTGGATGTGCCGTTGCAAGATGTATCTGAGGGTCCAGCCATGCAAGAAGTTACTGAAGAGGCTTCCTCCATACAGGAACATGATGAGGAGACTTTGTCTTTAGGAGCAGAAGAGGAACTATCAACGGGGGCTAATTTGTGTCTGCAGCATTCAGACTATGGCTACAAGGAAACAGCTGATTCCAGTGAGACCAATTCAGAGCTTGAGTCTTCAGATTCAGAAGACATTCCTTTAAGCAAAGATTTGGCTGAGTGGGCAACAACAGCAGGCCAAACACATGCTGCTCTAAATAAGCTCCTTGGAATACTAAGAAAACATGGACATACACTTCCAAAAGACAGTAGAACACTTTTAGCAACCCCGTTAGGTTTTGAAATTAAGAATTTGTGTGGAGGCCAGTACACATATTATGGGTTGGAGCAGGGAATTCTACATTACCTTTCTTTCATCAAACCATCGTTCACAGGCAGTATTGACCTCATTATCAATATAGATGGTCTGCCTATTTTCAAGTCCAGTAAAACCCACTTTTGGCCTATTCTCGCCAAATTTGATCATTCTGAGCCATTTCTGCAGAGATGTATAAAGTACTAGAGACCCAGACTTAAGTAAAAGTACAAGTACTAGAAGTAAGTAGTAGAAGTAAAAGTGCTCTTTAAGCACCATACTTAAGTGGAAGTACTAAAGTATTCAACATTTTTTGTACTTAAGAATTGCGAGTAGTCTATTTCAAAATGTACTACTCAAGTACTGAAAGTAAAAGTACAAGTATTGTGTAATGTAGTTATTACAGAAAGCAGTCAAAAGACATCATATTGTTTTGTTTATTTTAAATCTCTTTTTTGGGGGCACGTCATTAAGCAGAACGAAAAGAAACATGGCTTACGATAACGTTTTTCTCTCACACTTGAACCACAGATCTGACAGATTATAACAGCTTTAACACACACCTTTCAAAGTTGTGGGTCACAAAAACAGTCCATAATCCACTCAAAACGCTATTGAAACCCATTTTCGGAGCATAATTTACTGGTTGTAAACGAACGTTCTAATTCACTTGATTTTGATTTTATTGTAAAAAAAAGAAAACGTGTATATTACTGTGTTAAATGAAAATCTGAAATATTTTATGGCTTATGGCTATGATTTAGTATTCAAAAATGTTTCATTTTGATTATGTTTTAATTAAATTGGTCTTAAACTTCATATTTTTATAGTATATTTATTCATTCTGGTACTTTTACCATAAACCAACATCTCAACCATTTGGTAGAGGCTGATATTTTAGAAATTATGGGATGTGTTGGGGGAAAATGTATTGATTGTGTTAACTAGCGACATTTGGAGTTAAGAAATGCAATAAATAAAAAAATTCTATTGGTTTTTTTCTTGGTGTGACAGTTAAATGGTTACTTGTAATACAATTGTGTCCTTTAATACAGCAGTAAGATATATGAACTGTACCCTTAATTTGACCCGCTCAAAGAAAACACTCTTTCTGAATGTATCAAACAAAACTCAAGCACAGAAGACAGCACGAGCATTTATAGCAAATAAACTAATGTAAATATTCTCCCGCCTGCTTTTTAAACGCTGACAGGCGAGGTCTTACACCCCTTTGATTGGTTATTGTCTTCACCTTCTCAACAGAAAGGGCTGCTATCGGCTTTAGAAATGAAAGCGTTGTACACTGATGGCGGGAAGAACAGCCGCGGTTACAGTCTATGTATGTATAATACGCAGTTATCACAGGTAATCTGTAATAGACACAGTGGAGAAAACTTGCACCTCATACACGCACAGGTCTGGATCCACAAGTATCGCTTTAACAGCCAAGAGGAGATGAAAAGTTACCTCACAAACAGGCCAGCGGGTCAAATGTCCAAAGTGAGAGAGGCAGAGATGGAGTCTCACAACATTTCTCTGTAGTAGTGAAATAGCGGCTCGTGTGCTGTGCCGCCTTCACTCGCCCTCGCGCGTCCGTCCTTCGCCATAGTATTGCGACACCGCACATAGGAGATAAATGACGTCAGTACATAATAACCCGTTATGATCTATTACTGAACCGATATCGACCATTTTGACACCTCTAGTTATGAGTAACGATGCAGCTCATAAAAAATCTATCGGAGTAAAAGTATTAAACTCATCGAAAATATGTACTTAAGTAAAAGTGGAAGTAGGAGAAACAAACAATACTCCAGTAAAGTACAGATACTGCCTTTTAGTACTTAAGTACAGTAGTGAAGTAGTTCTACTTCGTTACTATACATCTCTGTTTATTTGTACTGTGGCAGATTTTTACATAATAATGCTGTTAATGGAAGGAGTTTTACGGTGTCGGTGATTCAATATCTAGATATTAATGCAGTTTACAGTCATTATACAAGTCAAATGTAACTGTATGAGTCTGCTTCAAGTTCAGAGGATAACTTTGAAGAGTTCTAATGATTATTTAAATCAGATATTTTATTTACATCAGGTCATTTATGTGCTTTTATTTTCATTTATATTTAAAGGTTAACAAATAAGAAAATAGACATTTTTCTGTGTGCCCGCTCGCAGTCGCGTGGTGTACGCTGGTGGAGAAGCAGAGGGATGAGAGAGGAGCTCTTCGGTGTTATAGTGTGTACTCACTGTGCCTCACTACTCTGTTTAAGGAGTAAAATCAGTGTTTCCTTCACCTCATCTGTGTGTGACCGTGTTTCTGTGGTGTCTGAGAGGGATATCCATTTGAGATCTGCTACACACACACACACACACACACACACACACACACACACACACAGCAGTGAACATACATGCATGCATGCACACACACAAACACACACTAGTGACCACATGTGCACACTCTCACACACACACAGCAGTGAACATGCATGCATGCACGCACGCACGCACATGCACGCAAACACACAAACAGCAGTGAACATGCATGCATGCACACGCACAAACACACACACACACACACACACACAGCAGTGAACATGCATGCACACACACACACACACTAGTGACCACATGTGCACACTCACACAGCAGTGAACATGCATGCATGCACACATGCACGCACACACACAAACACGCACGCACACACACGCGCACACACACAGCAGTGAGCATGCATGCATGCACACACACACACACACACACACACACACACACACACACACACACACACACACACACACGTGACCACATGTGCACACCCTCACACACACACAGCAGTGAACACACACACGCGCGCACACACACACACACTAGTGACCACATGTGCACACTCTCTCACACACACACACACACACACACACACTAGTGACCACATGTGCACACACACACAGCTGCTGACTGCTCCTGCAGAGGATTCTGGGTAAATCTCTCGTCAGTCTTCAGCTCAGTTTCACTGATGATCCAGGATAAACTATAAACCCAGGCCAGAGCGGCTCAGTGAATGTGGTCTGGACTGAGTGGATGAGGCTTATTGTGTCTCTATAGATGTTGTAAAAGATCAGAGTTCCTGCACTGTGATCCACAAACACTCCTATTCTACTGCTGAGCGGCTTCACTGGGAGATCAGTGTGTGTGTGATTGTGTGAGAATGAGAAACTGGAGGAAGAGCAGAACAAACTCCAGGACTGAGCATTAGATCCAAACACACACTCAATACCTGCTCCCTTCCTGCTGATGCTCTTATATGACACTGATATACACACAGCACCATCTCCACTCCTGTCAGTCTCCCAGTAGCAGCGTCCACACACACTCTCTCTGCACAACACCTGAGGCCAATAATTAAATCTGTTTGGATGATCAGGATACGGCAGGTTTTCTAACACACTCTTCACCTCTCTGTTCTCCTCGGACAGAATGAGACAAGTGTGTGCTGTGTTTGGATCCAGTGTGAGGAAACAGACATCTGAACACAAGAAGAGACACATTTATTATCACAGCTGTGTGTGTATGTGTGTGCGCGCGAGAGAGAGAGAGAGAGAGAGAGTGTGTCTGTGTATGTGTGTGAGAGAGTGTGTGTGTGTGTGAGAGAGAGAGAGTGTGTTTGTGTCTCTGTCTGTCTGTCTGTCTGAGTGTGTGTGTGTGTGTTTGTGCGTATGCGTGTGAGCGAGTAAATGTATGTGTGTGTGTGTGCGTGTCTGTACATATATGTGTGTGTGTGTGTGTGTGTGTGTGTGTGTGTGTGCGTGCGTATGCGTGTGAGCGTGTGTGCGTGTGTGTAGTCCTACATTTGTGCAGTCCTGCTGTAATCCTTGTGTGTGTGTGTGTGTGTGTGTGCGTGTGTGAGTGTGTGTGTGTATGGTCCTACATTTGCATGGTCCTGCTGTTATCCTCGTGTCTCCTCCATGATCCAGACTGTAAACACACACAGATGGAGAGAATGAGCTGTTTAGTTTCCCCCTCAGCTAATAAGCTAAAGCTAGCACTGAGCTGCTCAGCTACACGCTCCAAACTCTTCGGCTAAAACACACAACACTTGTTGGTTCCAGCCGGGATGCACAATGAATCTAACACAGTGCGTTCTTTTCCTCTGCTGTTGGTGAAGCGAGCGCAGATACTGCTCATGTTGATGGAGACACCCTGCCTCAACATTCATTTATTACAGTGATCACACTTAGCTTTGCCATCGTTCTTCAGCACATGCAGCCTTTGAGCACATGTTGCAGTCCATCTCTAAACTATGTTCAGATTATTAAAGCTGACAGAGTTCCTGACAGATTAGCAAGTGAAAAATACACATGTGTGCACAGAGAAGAGGAATCCAGATGTTGATTTTAGAACAAGAGTCTGAACATTAATCCAAGTGTCTGATTCCAGAATCTGAATCCATCTTCAATCCCCAACCCTATTCCTGACCTGATATTGGAGGATTCTTCAGCACAAATGGAGGAAGAAGTTTCTCTGCTCAGCTCAAATGCTGAAACTGTACAGTGTGTCCCACTTAATGTCACAACTGAGCCAAACACTCCAACATTTACAGAAGAGATTCATTTCACACTCAATGATTTGCTCTTCATAGACATGACTGGAATACTCTACAAGCTGTATCTTCTGTCTGTCCTCACCCCATAACCCTCACAGAAAACTGAAGATCAGAAAAGAGCTTTCTAGTGTCTTTTTAAAGCCATTCAGTGGAAAAGCACAAGGCCAGTGATGCTCCACATACTTGAGTTTGTCCAGTGTGTAGTTTGGATCCTCCAGTTGTTCAGAGAGCAGCTTGACTCCTGAATCTCCTGGATGATTGTAGCTCAGATCCAGCTCTCTCAGGTGTGAGGGGTTTGAAGTCAGAGCTGAAGACAGAAAACCACAGCCTTCCTCTGTCACCATACAGCCAGACAATCTACAAACACAGCAATAGTCCACATCACACAGTTGGACAATCACACACATCTCTTTGTGTTGTGAAGATGCTGACTGCTGTTTCTGCTCATGTTAACAGCAGTGATGAACACACACACACACACACACGCACACACACACACACACACACACACACACACACACACACACACACACACATCCTGATTAGCTCTCCTTATTGATCAAGCCCTCACATCAGCAAACACACTCACACACTCAACAAGGACTCCACATCATCTGTAGAACTGTATATTAATAGAAATAAAATCACACCCCTGCACATTTGGGCTCCACATCTGGTAAGACTTAAGGGCTGTTCACACGGAAAGTGATGTTGAATGTTGACACCCACAGACATAGTCACAACCTGCTAAAGTTTTCAAAAAGTGAACTAAGACTGCAACTATTTGGGGAAATCTCTATAAAAGGTCTTCAAATCTGATTTGGATTTAAAGGAATTGTTTTTCCTCTTTAAAATAGGATTTATTCTTGTGTTTAAAGCTTTTGTCATTACGCTACTTCAGTGTCTCAGACTCATTCACAAATGATTATTAAATGCTGGATTAATGCACAAGAGAGTTTGGCCAACACGTTTTAGAGCATTTCAAATATAGATTATATGTGCACGCTGTATAAGTGCACATACAGCCGCTCAGCATAATGGAGTACAGCCCATTCTGAAAATCCAGATTTTCCTCCATTTCTCAGTCAATATAGGCAGTGTATTTTGGTGCATTTAAACAAAACAGATTTATTCATCAGAAATATTTATTACAAGAATATTTTAGTCACCAAACATATTCAGAAATTGAAAGATAACACAATTAAATTCAGGCTAAATATTGCAAAAAACCCTACAAAATTTCAGCTGAATTCTTCCATTGTTTTGCTTCTCTTGATTTTTCCTCTTTTTTCATTTTGTATTTAATATTTTTCTAGAACATATAAATTTGAGTGGACCAGTTTTTGGAGCTTTATCATAAGTTATTTTGTTAGATGAGCTCCAGATTTGGCTAATCTATTGTATATCCACAAATATAATATTGTAGAGCTTCCTATTTCAAATATGAATGTAAAAGAGAGATTAGTGAGGGGTGTACTTATATATGCTGAGCACTGTATATTGTTCACCCAGAGTGTTTACATGGTCACACAGCAAGTCATACAACAAGCATTTAGTTTGGGCTAGCTGTTGCAGATGGACATTGCTCAGGGTTCTTACACCTTTTCCAACTTCAAATTCCAGCACTTTTCAAGCACCTTCAAGGTGCATTTTTATGTTTTTCCAGCACCTAACAACCGCTGTAAATTGCGTTTATATTTGCTGTATGTACTTTTCTACATTTAAATCTATAATTTGTACTATTTTACAAAACACAAGATGACATTTCAACTTGAACTGTTGAATACTTGAGCACAGATTTATTGGGATAGTTTACCCAAAAATGTAAAAAAAAAAAAAAAAAAAAAGATCAGTTATTGGACGAAGTATCTTAAGTTTGGTCTCTTTTTACCTAAAGTTGAAATCTCAAAAATGAGCTAACAGTCAGATTTTCTTTGAGTGTAGTACCAAACTTTCAAGACCAGGCGTTCATGATATTTCATGTGAATTGCTATTCAAAATTCATGTAACAAATTGAATCCTTATGAGTCTGAGAATATCCTTGCTGCAAATTAATGAACTGTTCATGTCAACTGTTTTGAAAATCAGTCACCAAATATGAAAACCATAGTTTGTAAGCTTTCATCAATTCATTTTCTTTTCAGCTTAGTCTGTTTGTTAATCAGGAGTCGCCACAGCGGAATGAACCACCAACTTATGCAGCATATGTTTTGCACAGCGGATGCCCTTCCAGCCGCAACCCAACACTGGGAAACACTCATACACTCTTGCATTCACACAGATACACTACGTCCAATTTAGCATATTCAATTCACCTATAGCGCATGTCTTTGGACAGTGAGAGAAAACCGGAGCATCCGGAGGAAACCCGGAGAACATGCTAACCACACAGAAATGCCAACTGACCCAGCCAGGAACTAAACCAGCAACCTTCTTGCTGTGAGGCGAACGTCACTGCTGCTCCACCATGATGCTGAGCTTTCATCAATATTACTTTTTATTACTGTCAATATTACTTTAGGTTAGGACTAAGGTACTGTTGTAACTGTATGCAAATGTCCCACCTGTGAAAGTGTGACAGTTAAGGTGTTAAAGGAAAACATGCTTAATGGTTTAAAAGGTATCACCTCTCTGTAAGTAGTCTTGGCATTTTATATAACCTATATTTAAATGACAAATAATGACCAGAGATAAATACAATTTTAATAAAAACTTTAAGGTTAATTGTGTAAAATACGGGCATTTTTTGTTCATTTTTTCTTATCTTGAGCAGCCCTCACTTGGCATGGCGTGAATAACACGATCAATAACTTAAATTGGCAAGGAAGTAAAAAAAACTGATTGGAACAACAAACCCTCATTTGGGTGATGGTGGGTCATTGTAAGGTCCAGACGGCCGGTGGTGACGCTCACCGGTGGAGTTGATTAGACCCAGGCCCCAGCCCGCCAAGCCCCCCGACGGGAGACCGCCTTTCTGAGACGTCCCGCGCCTGGAGGTGCGTGTCCGATGCCGATTGTCTCTGACCTGCCATCAAGAATTCGAGGAAGGCGAGAAAAAGTGGACTTAGGTTTTGGCGGCTTTGCGGTTAAAGGAACCAGGGGGTCAATGGCCAGGCTGGCTGCCCACAAAAGTGTCCCGATCCCGGCCAGCGCCATTGGCCTTGGGGGCCTGGGGGTCCCGCCCCAACCAAGCGGTTCAGACATTGAAGTCTTGCCCACAGACAGTGCCCTGATCTTGGCCAGCGCCGTTGGCCTTGGGGGCCAGGGGGTCCCGCCCCAACCAAGCGGTTCAGACATTGAAGTCTTGCCCAAAGACAGTGCCCCGATCCAGGCCAGCGCCGTTGGCCTTGGGGGGTGGGGGTCCCGCCCCAACCAAGCGGTTCAGACATTAAACGCTTGCCCAAAGACAGTGCCCCAATCTTGGCCAGCGCCGTTGGCCTTGGGGGGTGGGGGTCCCACCCACACCAAGCGGTTCAGACATTGAAGTCTTGCCCAAAGACAGTGCCCCGATCCAGGCCAGCGCTGTTGGCCTTGGGGGGGTGGGGGTCCCGCCGGGGGTCCCGCCCCAACCAAGCGGTTCAGACATTAAACGCTTGCCCAAAGACAGTGCCCCAATCTTGGCCAGCGCCGTTGGCCTTGGGGGGTGGGGGTCCCGCCCCAACCAAGCGGTTCAGACATTAAACGCTTGCCCAAAGATAGTGCCCCGATCCAGGCCAACCCCGTTGGCCTTGGGGGGGTGGGGGTCCCGCCTCAACCAAGCGGTTCAGTCATTGAAGTCTTGCCCACAGACAGTGCCCCAATCTTGGCCAGCGCCGTTGGCCTTGGGGGGGTGGGGGTCCCGCCCCAACCAAGCGGTTCAGACATTGAAGTCTTGCCCAAAGACAGTGCCCTTAATCCGACCAGTGCTGTTGGCCTTGGCGAACGTCCGGCACTGGAGGAAGGCAAACACAAAACTCCCAGATTGAACGCCCCTGGAACTACGTGCCGCTGGTGCACCCCAGCCGCCTCAACAAATTGAGCACTGCGCCGGGTGGCGGTAGTGGGAAAGGCTGGTGCACCCGAGCTATCTCTGTACCACAGTATGGGCGAGGAGGTGGAGAGGGTGGTTCCCCACATCCAGATGGTTCACCAACGGCACGTCTGCGTAGCGAGTGCCACTAGCTAAGTCAATGTTCGTGGCTTAAGTGTGGGGTGCCCGGGGTCTGCTGGTGAGCAGGTGTCAAACTAGAAGACCCTTTGGGCCCGGTGCTTGCCCCGGAAAGGGTGTGTGCCCTGGGGGAAAGGGGGTGTCAGTGGTGGCCTTGGGAGTCAGGGGCTCCAGCCCCTGTAACGTGGGCCCTTGCCCCCGCCCGGCACCCACCCCAATATGGGTGGGTCAGCCTCTATGGGTGTGGTTGGTTCCTCCCTGCCTCGGGCGTGCTGTGAGGGAGGCGTGGGGGGGGTGTCCCTCCACACACAACCCCCCCGTTCCCGCCTCTATCTGTGGGAGAAAAAAACTCAAATGGCCCGTCTGGTTTTGACCAAGAGCATGTCCGGCGCTCTGCCCGCCAGCCCGCCCGCCTGACCCCCTGTGCTTTGTCCCCCCCTCTGCTGATTCTCAGTCCGCGCCGCCCTCGCCCTGGACAAGGTCTGGGGGTGGTAGGTGGGCTCGGTAGAGTCTCCAGTGTGGTGAGTCGAGCCCAGGGGCTGTGTGGGGTACGGGCTGGTGCTGGCTCCAGCCCCTGTGTGTGTGTGTGTGACCAGTGCTGCGTCTCCCGCCTGTCCGCAAGCCCGCCCACCCCTCCGGGTTTATCCTTGCTGGCCCTCGGCGGTCTCTCCTGCCCCATCTGCCCCCTACCCCTCTCCCCCGGAGGTGTGTGGGGGTGGCTGGTGGAGGCGGAGGGTGGCCGCTAGTAGTCTCTGGCGAGGTGAAACAAGCCGGGGTCAGTGGTGTCCAGGCTTACGGTCTGGCCCCTCCTTTTTGATGGTTGCGGTTCATGATGCGGTGAGCCCCGGAAAAGGTGCGTGTTCGATGGGGTTCTACGACACTGCTTTGAAAGTAGGAAAAAGCCATGTATAAAGCCCCCGCGGCTGGTGCAGTCCAAGCTGCCCAAAACGGTGCGTGTTCGGCCGGGCTCATGCCATCCCTTTGTGGGGGCAGAAAAGGGAACTATAAAAGGCTTATTCAAAAAGCCCCCCGCGGGCTGGCGCAGTCCAAGCTGCCCAAACTGTGCGTGTTCGGCGGGGCACATGCCATCCCTTTGTGGGGGCAGAGAAGAGAACTATAAAAAGCTTTATGCAAAACGCCCCCTGCGGGCTGGCGCAGTACAAGCTGCCCAAAACGGTGCGTGTTCGGCGGGGCTCATGCCCATCCCTTTGTGTGGGAAAAGGGGAATAATCAAAAAGCAGCGCAAAAAAAAGTCCCCGCTGCTGGCACGGTAAGGCTGCCTGAAATGGTGCGTTGTTCCCGGGACAAAAATCCACCAAAAGTCGTAACAACTGCTTCCAAACTATATAAGTTGGATCAAAGGGATCTCGTAGGTATCGGTCCTTCCCCTTTAAGAGGGGGAGGGGGAGGGGGAACCAGCGTCGCTGACGCGGAAGTGGACGCCTCGTCCGCCATCTTTTAAACCGCTCCACGCGGCATGTGGGTCTCTCTCCCTCCAGCCTTGGTCTTGGATGGTCATGCCCGAATGTGCACTCTGCTTCAACGTCTACAGCCGCCTCTCGCCGCACCTGTCCGCGGTCCACAAGGTGTCGAACGCGGACGAGAAGAAGCTTTTGCTGGCGCTCGCCGCTGCCCGCGTGGACACGCGGAAGACGGCGTGCCCGGTGCCCGGCTGCCGGAGGACGCCGGCCCGCCTAGAAAGACACCTGAAGCAGCACGCCGAGCTCTCCGTCTCGGCCAGGAAGGAGGCCATGGGCCGAGCGAGGCGTCGGAAAGTGGCTCGAGAGTTGCGGTGATTGCGGTCCACTCAACCGACGGTACCCGTGGTGTCTCGGCTGGCGTCGTCCTCCGAAGAGGAACGGGAACCAGACGGCCCGGAAGCCGAGCGTCCCTGCGCCGACCCCCGCTGCAGGCTCGCAACGTAGCGCATACAGGCCCAGCTCTCAGAGCTCCGCAAGCAGGTGGACAAGGTGAGGTCCACCCAGCTCAAATTCACCCGCCGCTATCGAGAGTTGAGGAGGGGGGGAAGAGGGGAGGAAGAGCAGGCGGGCAAGGTCGTGTCCTGCCCCGCCGGCACCATCCCCCGACCCCGCCCCCGGGCGAGGGGCTGCCCCCGGGCGAGGGGCGGCCCAAGGTCTCCGGGCGGCCTCCGGGCCTGTGGAAGCCTACGATCCAACAAAGTACCCGTACCCGGACCACGCCCGCGCCTTGAGTTGAGTATGGTTATGGCACTTCTCTGTTGGGCTGGTGGTGGGTGTATGTCGTCTAGGCTGACTTTAGACTTTCGCCCCCGTTCTGCAGACTTGCTTTTGGCAGAGTTCGAGGGTTTCCAATTGGAGAGCGAGCCCACCGCCCGTCTGGGGAATAACGTCGCCTCCAAACTGGCGAGGGTCAAGGCCTTCCTAGGCTTCATGGCGAAAGGCCACGCGGACCCAGAAACCTTGTCCTTCCTCAACCAACCGGCGCGCATCCGAGCCTGGTCTGCCCTGCTAGGCCAAACGGGCATGGCCGAGCCCACGAGGCAGCACTACCTGAAGAACGTGGTGCAGTTCCTGGATTATCTCTCCGAAACCCCGCCGGCCTCCTGCCGCCTCTCCAGTACCACCCTGGTGCTGATTCGCAGTGAGCTTCGAGCTCTCATTCGCGGCATACGCCACCGCGTCGTGGTACACGAGGTAAAGACCAAGCAGGCCAAAGAAGACAGATTTATCTCCAAAGCCACCCTGCTTCGCTGTCATCGGACGGCTGGGAGAAAAATACCTGCCCTTCTAGGTGAGTGTTTGGTCCCGCCGGTCTGCGTTTCCACCACCACTTGTGGAAACGCTGACCTTCTCTCCGTTCTTCCCTCTTCTGCTCCGTGGCGCCAGCGGCTCTCGGTCAAACTGAGCCACGTCAGTGTACCCACCCGAATGGGGGTTAAGGGGTGGGTACGCTGACGTGGCTCGGTTTGACCGAGAGCCGTTGGCGCCCCGGAGCAGACATTCTTTTGTTTAAACCGTTGGTGGTGTAACATGGTTTGTTGGAAAAGTCTAACCCCTAACTTCCCTCCGTCAGACGGCCTCGAGTCCAGCCCAGACACCAGGCAGCAGTGGCGCTTCTATGGCTACCTGACCGGCTACCTGACCTGCATCACGGGCCATCGCTGTGGGGTCTTCCAGAACCTGACCATCCAGGAGGTCCAAGAGGCTTCCAGAAGCCAGGACGAGTCCGCCTATGTCATTAACGTGAGTGGAACTTTGCATGTGGGGGCCACCAGTGGTAGGGCTCACTCATCTTCTCTCTGTTTTTCCCAGATCACCACGCATAAGACAAACCAAGCCTTCGGCGCGGCTCGGCTGTCTCTCAACAAGGAAGAATACAGCTGGTTCCGGAGGTTCTTGCAGCTGCGGGCTAGCCTCCCCGGGGGGGGGGGGCAGGCCTCCTATTTTGTTTTTACTTCCAGACCCAGTCCCTGTCGAACCCTGCACAAAAATTTTCAATCTGCGTGGACCAGCATGGGGCTTCCCGGCAAGCCCACCTTCACTGACGTCCGAACTGCCATCACGACCCACGTGAGTATCTATGCCAGTGCCCCCCCGCTGACCCCCATGACTGCCAGCGGCTTTGACCCCAAAAAGTCTCTGTCTGTCTGTCTCTGACGCAGGCAAAGAATTCACATTCTTCCGAGGATCGCAGGAAGGTGGCCCAATTCATGTGCCACGATACCTCAACCTCAGATAAGTTCTACGCGCTTCACCTCGGCCCTCTCCAAGCACGTGAGCGCCGCAGACTCTTCGAGAGGGCCTTGGTGGAGGAGGAGGAGGAGGAGGAGGAGGCAGCGGGCAGAGAACGCCACTCAAGGAAGGGGCGCCAGAGGGCAGAGAGTCCCGGGTCACCCCTGGTAAATCAGTTCCTTTTTGGCATGGACCTCAACAGAGAGACGTGTGGTATGAGCTTACTGGCCTTTTCTCTTTTTCAGGAGGGAACTAGCAGGAGGACGCTGCCATGGCCGCCTTCGAAGGGGAAACGCCCCCTCGAAGCAACAGAAGACTCTGAATCTTCCTAAATAAAAATTTAACAATAAAGGTCATATGGTGTTCAGTGTCTTTATTATTCCTCTATCTGTGTGATAAAAAATAGCTTCGAATGGGACAAATGATCCCTATCTCCTGTGTTAGAAGTATCGCGTGGGACGGCCGCGTCCAGGTTCAGCCTTTGCTAAGTCCCAATTGGGACAAATGATCCCTGTCTCCTGTGGTAAAAGTGTCGCGTGGGACGCCCGCGTCCAGGTTCAGCGTTGGCTGAAAGCCCATTGGGACAAATGATCCCTTTTTAAACACAGGTGCCAGGCAGGACGAGACTGTCCAGGTCTGCGCCGGCGTTGATTGGCCATATGGCCCATATTCCAACTCTGGGTATTTGCAGGTCTCTCCCGGGATGGCTCGGACCTTTGGGCTGCATGAAGAGGTCGAAAGAGGGATGCCCAAAAGCGGGGGTTAACTTCTGTGAGGAAGTGCCCTTTAGACTGTTGAGTTTAGGAAAAAATCTGCAATGAAAACAGTGCAAAAATGAAATTGCACTCAACAAAATATGGTGCAAAAATAATAATTAGTTTATCCAGGAGTAGGCCAAACAGTGTAGGTAGGTAGATATTGACATCTAACTTAATATTTGCATACGTCATCTTAATATTAGTAACCAGGGCTTGACATTAACTTTTTCCAACGTTACTAGTCACTCGCCATTTTCACTAGCCACAATTTTGTTGTTGGGAAAATATTTTTATATGCATACATTTGACTTTGACATGCTAAAATTACTTGATTTAGATTTTGTGTTGTGTCCACATGCCTCATTCATTTAACGTTTTGTAATCCTGCAGGTCATTGCAAGCAGAGGGCCAATCAGAAGAGCGGTGGGGCGGGCATTGTGGGCTTTGTTTACTGCAGCAAGTTGACTGTTCCTGAGAGTTTGCCGTTTTTAAGTGCAAATATGCATTCTGGTGAAGCTTGCATAGATAAAATTTCAGGCACATATGCGATCAAAACGGTCATAATTTCGAGTCCTGCAATTTCAATTTCAAGCAGGTTTAAGCACTTTGTCCAAAATCCAAGCACTTTTATAACCTTGAAAACACTATATTAAAATCAAGCACTTTCCAGGATTTCCAGCACCCGTACGAACCCTGATTGCTGTACACTGCCCTTGATGGGTGAGTGGGGGAGTGTCTGTTGTCTCTCCAAGTGTGAATTATTCATGACCATTGTCACTCACGCATACCGCTGAGATCACCCAAAACAAACCCAACAAATCGTAGATCATTTGTAATGTTTTCTTTGAATGAGAGAACAGAATCATTTTACATATATGAGAAGTAAATATTCCAGCCTACAAGACTGTTTACTCTAAAGTCTTGTTCAGGCACATTCAGTGTGGTTTTTGGACCTTATTTCAGCTATTTTTGCCTCTAAAACCTATTAACCACACTTTATTTGTGCTAAATACAAATAAAATACATGTTGGCCAGTACTATGAAAGAAGTAGCTGAAATAAGCACAAATGTCAGGGCATGTCAAAACATCTCAGGGGTCCCAAAATCACCTCAGACCCCTGAGGGTTAACTACAGGTATAGTATGAGCAGTGTGAAACATAATAACTGATAAACCATAATTCCTGTTATCTGGGGTTTACTATCACCCAGGGTTAACATGTTCAAGCATGAAAAGCCCGAATATGAAACTGTCTGACTGTAGTTATTGTAGAGTGGAGAATCATTTACCTCAGTGTCTCCAGTTTACAGTGTTGACTCTTCAGTCCATCAGAGAGAAGCTTCACTCCTGAATCCTGCAGGTCATTGTTACTCAGGTCCAGCTCTCTCAGGACACAGTTTGAGGATTGTAGAGCTGAAGACAAACTCTCACAGGACCGAACAGTGAGATTACAGCCCTGTAGCCTGTGTAGAGAACAAACACAATATGTATGTGTTGATCTGGTGTGTTTAATAGTCTGAAGCATGTCTGAATGTAGTGACTGGTTTAACTTCACTAATTAGTGAGCACATCTGGTGATTTTAGCTTTAAACAGTATTTATGTCTATAAAACACAATTAAATGGCTTCCTTCAGATGTTCCAATGGCCCAACTCTTCATTAAACACCTAACACTGCAAGACAGTATTTTTTAAATTGTTTTATTTATTATTATTGAACAAACAAGCTAATGACAATAATCTTCTGTAGCATCTTTAAAAGTTGCATCTCAAAGCCCTTTTCAGAATAAAGTGAAACAGATGCATATGTAACAGAAATATAAAACATAAATAAATATAAAAATATTCATTGTTGTTTGCTGTTTGTGTGTTTTTGTTTCTAAAGATTCCTCCATGTCAGTGATAAGGACTGCCTGCCCTATAATCTTGCCTGCAGCTCCTCAGCCTTATCCAGCCATGTCCACCATTTCAGTTGTCTCTATAGTACATCAGTTTCAAACTTCTGTAGTACATCAGACAGTTTCTAGCGCTTACGGTATGTTGTAGCGAGGACATAAACAAGGATGTAAACAACAGGAAATGCTGTTTTGCACCGCTAACAATTTAGCCTAACTTAATTTTCCTGGTGACGTGGAGCCGATCCGCGAATCACAGCACAATGCATTAGCTGACCAATGCATTAGCTGAACAGCCTGACTTTCTACAAGTGAAGCATGAGCACACATTGCATTGCATCTTATCAACACAACCAAGCCTTAAAAATACACTCTAGACCACAGCTTTAAGGACACCCAGGCAGTCTAGAGGTGTTTGAAACCTCCAGAAAGGTGGGCTCACATCATCATGAAGGGTTTTACCAGGTCCACTATAGCTCTGTGCTCCAGCTGTTTATCCTGATCAACTCAACTCAATTTTATTTATAGAACACTTTCAACCAACCACAATGGCTACCAAAGTGCTGTACATAAAAACACACATAATACATGTAAACATACAAGGAACCAAAGTACATAAACTTACAACACATGAATAAAAGCTGAAGAAAATAAGTGTTTCAGTGACCTCTGAAAAGACTTGAGTTGGAGAAGTTCTTATGGAGAGTGGAAGATCATTCCAGAATCTTGGAGCTGCGACTGTAAAAGCTCTATCACCGCCACAAATCAAGCGTGATCGTGGAACTTGCAAATAGAGTCGATCCTTAGAGCGAAGAGATCTCATGGGTTGGTGTATATTCATTAGCTCAGAAATATACTCAGGTGCCATGGAGGGATTTAAAAACATACAGCAGCACTTTGTACTGAATTCTAAACTGGATTGGCAGCCAGTGTAGGGAAACCAGTATGGGTGTAATGCGCTCTCCTTCTTTGTGCCTGTTAAAAGTCTGGCAGCTGCATTCTGGACCAGCTGCAGTCGCAAGAGAGAGGCCTGACTCACACCCAGATACAACATGTTGCAATAATCCGGAGAGATTAAGGCATGAGATGAAGGCATGAACAACCATCTCCAAATCACTGAAAGAGAGGACAGACTTCAGCTTGGCAATATATCGAAAATAAAAAACTATTTTTGACAACCGCATTAATTTAGTGATCAAACTGAAGCTCAGAGTCAAAGATAACACCAGCAGCTAGCTCTCTGCAACTCTCACATTGTCACCCGCTGAAGCTAAGCAGGGCTGTGCCCGGTCAGTACCTGGATGGGAGACCACATGGGAAAGCTAGGTTGCTGCTGGAAGTGGTGTTAGTGAGGCTAGCAGGGGGTGCCCAACCTGCGGTCTGTGTGGGTCCTAAGGCCCCAGTATAGTGACACAGACTCTATACTGCTCAGTGAGCGCCGTCTTTCAGATGAGACATTAAACCGAGGTCCTGACTCTCTGTGGTCGTTAAAAATGCCAGGATGTCCTGTGAAAAAAAAGTTGGGGTTTAACCCCTGCATCCTGGCCAAATTTGCTCACTGGCCTCTGTCTATCATGGCCTTCTATCCCTCCCCATATCATAATTGGCTTCATCACTCTGTCTCCTCCCAGGTGGATGCTGCACACTGGTGGTGGATGAGGAGAAGCGCTATATAAATATAAGGAATTATTAGGACTTTTTACAGAGGAATGTATTTTTCCAGAAAGCAGTGACAGATTGCCAATAGAATCTGAACCTTTTTGACCAAAAACAATCAATTCACACTTGTCCTTGTTATTTGCTAACCAATCTCTCACATCAGCCAAACAATTAAACAAAGCCTGAAGGGAGGATTGATCCTTAGATTTTATGGGGAAGTAGATTTGAGAGTCATCAGCATATAGATGGTAATTTATGCCATGCTTTTCAAAAAAAAATTCTCAATGGAAATAAGTAAAGGGAAAACAAAGCCAGACCCAGTATCAAGCCCTGCAGAACCCCACACTTTCATTGAATGACAGAAGAACAAGAGTTGCACACAAGAGTTGACTGATATAGTTCTATTCTTCAGATATGAAGAGAACCAGTCCAAGCCTAGACCCTGGATACCAGTGTGTTCTCTAAGCTGATCAATGAGGACGTCATGATCCACTGTATCAAAAGCAGCAGTGTAATCCAATAAAAGACGAACAGAGCTACCTAAATCAAGCTCCAACAACACATCTGTTGTGACTATCCTTAATCAAAATTTCCAATTAGTCACATCTTGGGTCTGCTGAGGGGTTTAGACGCTTCCTTTGAAAATAATACATGGAACAATAAGTCGTCATTTGTGGCTGTTTATTGTAGAGTTAGTTAAACAAAAAAACTGATATGAACTATACAAAATCAAACGACTTTGGCCATCAAACACTGAAGGTAAGTTCTAAAGACCATGTGCTCCCAGCAGACTCTTCTCTAGTAGGCCACACCCAGGTCTTTTAAGCTGTCTCTGGCCTGCAGGGGGTGCAAATCTCCAAAATAAAAGAAGTCAAGATTAACAACACAAACCTTTAAATAAAATAAACAAATGGCTCCTACAACATCATTTAAAACCCACAATAGAGCAGACTTTGTGCTATGACCAGCTCTAAAACCTGACTGACATTTATCAAAACCTTTATTATTAAACATGAAATCATTCAGCTGTACAGACACAATCTTCTCTAAAACCTTTGAGATAAAAGGGCCTGACCCTGTCATGGTTTCATTTACCTGCCTCTCCCCCATCACCCTTGTCCACTGTAGCACCTCCAGCTTGCTGAACTCACACTTGTTTTGTGTTTTCCTCTGAGGATCATCTGGAATCGTCTCCAAGCAGGGAGCTATGTCATGGTTGTCCTGTCCTCTTACTGTTGTGTTTTCCTTGTGTTCTCTCTGTTCACCTCAGTTTTCCACGTTACTCTTGTTAGTTGCCCAGTTACTCTTAACCCCCGTTAACTTACTAGTCTTATGTGTGTTTAAGCTCCTCCGTTTCAGCCATTATGTGTTGATCATAGTTTGCTGTATGTGTGTATGTTTCTCTTGCCTGTGTTTTCTGGTATTCAGCTATTCAGGGTGGCACAGTGGTTCAGTGGTTTGGACTTTCACCTAACAACAAGAAGGTTGCTAGATCAAGTCCCAGCTCCAGTTTACCCCACAAGACATATGGTATGGGTGAATTGAGTACACAAAACTGACCATAGTGTTTGTGTGTGTGCATGTGTGTGTGAATGAGAGAGTGTATGGGTGATTATAAACATCCTGAAAAGTATTTTATCAATATAAATCAGGGACAGCTGAAGGGTAGTGAATGAGTGAGTGATTGACCTTCATAGTAAACACTACAACACTAGTGGACTCAAAAGGCAATGGCAAATATTATCCATGAAGAGGGATACAGGTCATTGTTACTTGATAATTACCAGCATAGAAAAGGTCAAAATAGACAGAATTGAGAAAACAACATCAGTGTGATCATTCCGCTCTTACCAGAAATGATTTTAAAGGTGCCGTGTCATTTTATAGCTGACTTGTGTGAAATTTCCACACAAAAGAATCAATACAACGCATACAAATCCCAAAGTCAGTTATAAAATTATACTCCATGAGGGAAGATAACAACAGATGCTGAGCAGACCTGAATTTTCAACTGTACTATTTAAATAAGCTTTTACCTCATCAATAACATCAGCTACTGATCATAGATAATGTACTTTAATAGTTTGTTTGCTGCTTTAAAGAGATATTCACCCATTTACTCATCAGCAAGTGGTGCCAAACCTGTACGATTTATTCTACTGAACACAACAGAAGATTTTTTAAGACCAATGAAAACCATTAGCCATTGACCTCCATAATAGGAGAAACAAATGCTATGTAAGTCAATGGTTACAGGTTTCTAGCATTTTTCAAAATATCTTCCTTCATTTTCAACAGGAGAAAGAAACTTTTAGAAAGGTTTAAAACCCCTTGATGGTGAGTAAATGAGTAAATGTACACTCTTGGGTAAACTATTCCTTAAACCAGTGTTTCCCAACCCTGTTCCTGGAGGCACACCAACAGTTCATGTTTTGGATGTCTCCCTCATCTGACCCATTAACTTCAGGTTTTGGAGTCTCTTCTAATGCAGAGTTTCCCAACCCTGTCCCTGAAAGCACGCTAACAGTACACATTTTCATCCTCTCCCTAATAAAACACACCAAAAACAACTCATCAGAACATTAGAAGAGACTCCAAAACCTGAAGTTAACGGGTCAGATGAGGGAGACATCCAAAACATGAACTGTTGGTGTGCCTCCAGGAACAGGGTTGGGAAACACTGCCTTAAACAACCACTGCCAATACACTCATCTGAATGTCGTTAAAAACACTAAAATATTAAATAATAAACAATTATTCACAGTATTGAAGTGCAGATGATATAAATATGGTGCATGTTCATTAACATGATGTATTATTTAATTTCAGCAAATGTCTATTTCTTAGATTAAGCACTTTGACTTACTGAGCTCTTTTGGAGGATTTGATGACTGCTGATAGTCTGATGAGACACTTGTCTGATCTCTGGAATTTCTGAAGCTCAAACTCCTCCAGCTCCTCCTCTGAGGTCAACAACACAAAGACCAGAGCAGACCACTGGGCAGGTGAAAGGTCAGCAGATGACAGACTTCCTCTACTGAGGTGAGACTGAATCTCTTTCAGCAGAGTTTGATCATTCAGTTCATTCAGACAGTAGAACAGATTGATGGATCTCTCTGGAGACAGATTCCCTTCAAGTTTCTGCTTGATGTATGCAATTATTTCCTCCTTGCTCTGGTCTCTGTCATCCTGCTGTGTCAACAGGCCTCGTAAGAGTTGTCGATTTGACTGGAGTGACAGACCGAGAAGGAAGCGAAGGTAAAGGTCCAGATGTCCATTGTCACTTTCCAGAGCCTTGTCCACTGCAGTCTTCAGCAAATCAATCATACATTTAGTTTTGCTTTTCTGTCTAAAAATAGGTAAAGGTTTCTTGTTGATGTCTAGAAACAGATGTTGATAAAGGGCTGCAATGAACTCTTGAATGCTCAAGTGAAGAAAGCAGTACATGGTACCAAGAATGATTCCTGTCTCCTCCTTAAAGATCTGGGTACACATGCCTGAGTACACCGATGCCTTATAGACGTCAATGCCACAGTCTTTCAGATCGCTCTCATAGAAGATCACATTGTTTCTTTCTAGCTGCTGGAAGGATAGTTTCCCCAGTGAAAGGATGAGGTTTGGATCGCAGGAGACATCTGGTGTGTTTTCTCCATCATACTTTCTTCTGCTCTGCTGGATCTGAAAGCGGAGAAAGTGTGTGTACATCTGTGTCAGAGTCTTGGCAGATTCCTGCAGTGTTTCAGCATTAGCCCTGTGTTTCAGTTCAGTATTTCTGTTCTCCTTCAAAATATTCTGGAGAACAGTGGCTGAAATCCAGCAGAAGACTGGGATGTGGCACATAATAAAAAGACTCTTTGACTGTTTAATGTGATCAATAATTTCTCTGGCCTGATTCTGATCTGTGAGTCTCTTTCTGAAGTACTCCTCCTTTTGGACATCATTGAATCCTCGTATCTCTGTCAGCCGGTCGATACAGTGAGCAGGAATCTTACTGGCAGCTGCTGGTCTGCTGGTGATCCAGATGAGAGCAGAAGGAAGCAGATTTCCCTTGATGAGGTTCGTCAGGAGAACATCCAGAGAGACTGCTGAAGATACATCATGACACGTCTCATTACCAGCGAAGTTCAGAGGAAGACGACATTCATCCAATCCATCAAGGATGAACAGGACTTTGAATCGTGTCCTTCTTGTAAGGGTCAGTCCTTTAGTCTCTGGGAAAAACTGAGTTATGAGGTCTTTTAAACTTTGTCTTTTTTTCTCCTTTAAGTTCATCTCTCTGAATGGAAGAGGAAATATGAAGCTGATGTCTTGATTTTCTCTTCCTTCAGCCCAATCCAGAACAAACTTTTGCACAGAGACTGATTTCCCGATGCCAGCAACTCCTTTTGTCAGGACAGTTCTGATCTGCTCATCTTGTTCTGGTGCTTTAAACAAATGTTTGCATTCAACCTGTATCTCTAGTGACTGATGACGTCTGGAAGCAGCTTCAATCTGTCTGATCTCATGTACAGTGTTGACCTGTTCACTCGCACCCTGAGTGATATAGAGATCTGTGTAGATGTTATTCAGAAGTGTGGAGTCTCCTTGCTGAGCAATTCCTTCAAACACACTTTGAGATTTCTTCTTCAGGCTACATTTAAGCTGATTGATGAAGAACAGCTCACCTAAACACAGGAGCAAAGAAACAGATAGATTTAGTCTTGAATAGAAACAGAACTGAGAAGCTGTAATATTATCAAAAATAAAATGTATAAATAATCATCAGAATAAACCAATAGTAAAATATTCAGTGTTAAAAAAAATCACTGTTACTCCTACTGGTGTTGTTTATGCTAAATGTAGAAATCATCTGCTGAACCCATATTTACTTTTAGGCTCATCTTCAATAAATGATTGAGTTCTTCACTCATAAAACTTCATGTTTCATTGCTAGATGATCATTGTTGAAGAATTATTCAGTGGTGTATTTGTGACGACTGGTTGTCGCCTCCTAATGGTTAAATAATGTAATTGCTGCGTACAACTTTAATTTTTGAGCATATGACTGTGATTTTAATCTTCAACATAAACATCAGTGATTTTATCTGAACTATAAACTGTTCTCCCAGTACTTCTGTGTTATTTGACTGTTTGTAACTTCATTTTTGCATTTTCAGATTTGAATGCAGCGATTTGAGGATTATTAATCATATGTAAATCACCATCATTTATATAGATGTTCCATGGGTGTTGAGATCCTGATCTTGTAATGATTAATCGTGCAGCTTACACTGAATGCATTAATAAAGGCTTAACAAGTAGTGACCTTTAACAAAACCCACCACATCCCCAATAACCCACCACATCTTCTTCCATCATCATTATATTTTACAGGAAAGCCTAAATGCTCTCACACATGTGAATTGAATGATGCGAGAGGCAATCTCTCTGTGATTGTTACAAATTTAATCCACGGGTTACGTGTCTTCCAAAGCATGGGTTGTGATCCACATGAATCATGGATTAACCGTGATCTATTACACCCCTAGAATTTTCAGTCATTTTTTGCTATTTCTGTGGAGAATTTCGTAAACAATCTGCAGATAACTTTGGAAAGATTTAGGGAATATCATAACTAAAAACTTCATATACGAAATAAAATATAACACCTTTTTAACTTTAATAATAATATTTAATGTTTAAATACAAATCCAATTAGATCCACTGAATTGGTAAACAAAGCAGAAGTCTCATATAATATATCTACTAAAGGACAGAAAATATGACTTTACAAACTGCACTGTAAATAAATCATGAACATTTTCATATTAGTCAACAATATTACTGAAATTAAATAACTGAATGAATATAAATGTACACACATTTACACAGTGAATAAATAAACTCGATGGGCTAAAACTCTGTAAAAGTCTGCAGATTTCGTGTAGGTCTAGTCATGAGCCTCTTACCCTCAAGAGTATCAGCAGCTTGATCTTGCTTCATCTCTCTCAGGAAGAAGAGTGTGAGATCAAGAGCTGCTTCTGTGATTCTGCTTCTGTTCTCATTAAAGTCCTTTACAAACTCTTGTCTGTTTTCTTCTTGTGAGATTTTCTTAAATCTTTCCAGTTCATTCTTCAGAAATCTGATCATTTTACTCTCAAGATTCTATGATTGAAGAAACGAGAACAACATTTAACCAAACTATTCATTCACACACAGTTGTTCATCCACAAACTACTCAATAATTGAAAATATATTATAATACATGATACTAAGAGTCTGTTAAATGCTTGATTCTGATTAGCTGATGAACATTCAAAGGTTATTTTCAGATAAACACACAGCTAAAGTAGATCCAGGCAGGTTTTGAGCACATTACACTAAAGGGGGTCGCACACCGGTTGCACAATGCAGCACACACATGACAGCTGGAAGTATCGCACACATTCACATGTTATTAAAAATGACATTTCACAGCTACAAAGGACAAAAACAAACACAACACAGTCATTGGATAAGATGTTTAAGAGGCTAGTCCTACACACAGGAGCAGTTTGAGAACAAATACCTGACAAATGTCTGAAACACAACATCTGAACGGCTGTGGAAACCAGAGTCTAATAAACATCTAAACAAAGACATCTCTACTAAACTTGGACTGTCAGTGAAAATCTAATAGACGTCTAAGATTAGCCCTAATCTAGACTAGTCATCAAATACACATGAATGAACACATATGTCAAAAGTTTTGCTAATTTAGTGTCTTTGTTGCTATATTTAGCGGCTTTGCAGACTTTTCCAGTAACAAGATGTCAAAAAAGTGACAAATCTTTTCTTTTCTGGAGTCACTGGAGATTTTAGAGACTCTGACGTGTCTGTACTGTACCGTTTCTGCTCTTCTCAATGAGCAGGGATTTCAGCCATTTCAAAGCACCAACTGCAAATTATTTAGCAACTTTATTTCCTTCTGAACCTCAAGAGTGTGAGGTGTTTCCCTGGTACAGTCAGATCTCTGCTTCTGCTTCAAATTTGATCAGTTTGGCAGCAGTTATTGATGCAGATATGCAAATTTATGCATACGTCACCTACTGACACCTAGTACATTTATAATTACAACAAAACTAGAAGTTCTTATTAAATGAGTAAAACTGACAGGAAGTCGTTTCTCTTTCTGTGTCTTCTGTCAACATGACTGGCAAACATGTCAGAGAAAACAGCTGAATCTTCAGGAGCTAACTCACGTCTCTTGTGCACATGGTGATGCTTACAGGGCCGTAATATTGGACGCTCGGTGCATTTATTGACAAAGTAGTCATGCTTGAATTCGAAATATTCAATATGCGTGATATTTCAAGATTTTAAATCATCGACAAAATTATTCGGATAATATCGCTAATATTTGATGTGTCGCGAACCCTACTCATGACTAATGTACATTCGTGATTATATTCATGTGTAACATTATATCTCATTATTAACAATAATATTCCCTCAACATTTATAGCGTAGTTCTGTATGGCGCAAAATAAGCTGCTGCATGAATGAATTAGATTATGAAGAATGATGAAGATCCTGCTTATGCTTTAATGTGTCCTTTCTGCAAGTGATTTACTATTACTTTAAAAAGTGAATCCCTGCAGATAATGTGATATGAAATCAATTTTGCTTTGTTGAAATCATGAGAAATTAAGTCACGATCACAAGAAAGAAAAAATACTTTAATGCATGGCCCTTTAATAGTTTAAGACAAGTCAAGCAGGTTACAAGATTCAGTTCTCTACAGTCTTGTGAACAAATATTTCTGTGTTTCAGGGAGTTATTTCAGTGACTTTAATTACTCAAAATGAGTTTTTCCCACCTGGAAGATTGACTGGAGATTGTCTGTGAAGCTCTTGTGTCTCCTGTGAGTCTCGTCTCCTGAATCTGCTAACTCATATTCATCACTGTTAACAGATAAAACTACTGTAATGATACATTTAAAGGCAAACAGAGACAGATATTCATTCATTCATTCACCTTTGGCTTAGTCCCTTATTTATCAGGCGTCACCACAGTTGAATGAACTATTCCAGCATTTGTGTGTTTTAAACAGTGGATGCCATTCCAGCTGCAACCCAGTACTGATGAAACACCCATACACGCTTCAAGAGTTCACACTTAGCTGATGATTTCTTATAAAGCTTGTTTGGCATGCCAAAAGGAGAGAGTCCTGATAAGACCATTGAGCCTGGGGCTCCCTCTCGTTTGCAGGGCGAGAGGGGAGTTTGAGCTCAGGTAGATCTGGTGTCTGTAAATGTCTTAATGAGCCACCAAAGTCATTCAGGAATGACTCTCTTTACTGTAATGTTGGTTCACAACAACATGTTTGAAACAGTCCAAGTGTGAGCAATAATGTAAAACACAAAATACCTTTGGGCAGACGATAGTGTTTTCTCTCTGAAGTTTAGTGGATGATCTTTAGACTGGTCACTCTTCAGAGACACAGAGCTGGACATACGTGATCCTGATCTCACACTGAAGACACAAACACACCAGAGGAAAAGGAGCATCACAAACTGCTGCAGTCTCTCTTATGAACAGCACAGGGCACATGGTTTTATCTTCCTGGACTTCATTTCCCATCAGCCCCTGTGCTCCTGATTGTCTCTTTACAGCACAATTAGCTAATAGGGAATTATGAATGATTAATTATTAGTTAGTGTTATACCTTTATTCTTCACTTGTATTGCCTCTTCCTGTACACTGTAGGTTTAACATGCACATTTGTGTTAATTTTAGTTGATTTTCATTTTCTCTCCTCTATAAGCACAAGCTGAAACTGTTCTGTGGTCAGCTTTAACTCTGATGTTGTACAGGACTTTAAACAGCACACATGACATTTACATTTAGTCATTTAGCAGACGCTTTTATCCAAAGCGACTTATAAATGAGGACAAGGAAGCAATTTACACAACTATAAGAGCAGCAGTGAACAAGTGCTATAGACACGTTTCAGGTGTGTAAACTCTAAGAAGCTAAGCATTAGTAAAAAAAATTTTGTTTGAGAGAGAGTACAGTTAGTGGTATAGCCAGAGAGGCAGTTACAGATTAGAAAGGAAAGTGGAGACTAAATAGTTGCGTTTTTAGTCGTTTCTTGAAGACAGCAAGTGACTCTGCTGTTCTGATGCAGTTAGGGAGTTCATTCCACCAACTGGGCAGATTGAATGTGAGAGTTCGGGAAAGTGATTTCTTCCCTCTTAGGGATGGAACAATGAGGCGACGTTCATTCACAGAACGCAAGTTTCTGGAGGGCACATAAATCTGCAGAAGTGAGAGCAGATATGAAGGAGCACAGCCAGAGGTCGCTTTATAAGCAAACATCAGAGCTTTGAATTTGATGCGAGCAGCAACTGGCAGCCAGTGCAAACAGGTGAGTAGCGGAGTGACATGTGCTCTTTTGGGTTCATCAAAGACCACTCGTGCTGCTGCATTCTAAAGCAGCTGAAGAGGTTTGATAGAATTAGCTAGTTCTAGTAATGTGGTTAGAGAAGTTTAGTTGCTCATCCATCGTTACTCCAAGGCTTTTACCATTTTGGATGCAGTAATGGTTGCCCCATCCATCTGGATTGAAAAGTTATGGTGTAGAGTCGGGTTGGCAGAAACTTCAAGCATTTCCGTTTTCGCGAGGTTAAGCTGAAGATGATGATCTTTCATCCAGTGTGAAATGTCTGACAGGCAAGCTGGAATGCGAGCTGGAACTGAGGGATCATCAGGGTGAAAAGAAAGGTAGAGCTCTCAATTTGACAAATATTGAGCTCTGGTAAAGATGATACCAGATCAAGCTGTCTGTAATCTAGACTGATCTAAACACATTTCCTGAAGCTGTAAACTGAAGCTTTGTCCATCATTTGATCAGGCAATAGCAACACAAATAAGTGCATTGTTGTTGGTCTTTGTTCTTCAGAGAAAGTGTTGAAATAATGGTGTAAAAACAGAGTCAATACCTGTGTTTCTCTGAGAGAGAGTCCTTTACTCGCTCTTCTGCCATACTGCAGCTAAAACACCAATGCAGACATTAGCAGAGCTTTGAGGAAACAATCAGCCGCTGACCATCACCTGGAGATGACAATATACTGAGATTAAGAACATCACACTTTATAGCAATCAATGCTGACTTCACAAACAACACCTTACTGAAATAGACCACATAATGAGGGAGAACACAAACTGACTTTCAGCCATTTCACAGCAGATATATATATATATATATATATATATATATATATATATATATATATATATATATATATATATATATATATATATATATATATATATATATATTTATACCTGATTAACATTAATGCAGTTAGTTTAACCCCTGATCTGACACCTCAGATATTTCAGGTTTGATCATTTGATATGTATGTGTCTGTCAGGATAACTTCTGCTTTAGACAACTATTAACTTATTATTTTAATTATTTATTAGCTTAGTTAGTAGTTAGTTAGTACTAAAACGTTACCAGTTAAATGCAGTTTAAGGATCATCAGCATTCTTCCTGTTTACTGAAGCTCTGCTTTCACTTTCGATTTCCTGACTCTGTTTAAAGTTTGTTTTGTGCTGAATGATGTGAAAATATCGAGTCAACCTGATATAGAAGAGCACAAACACGTTTAAGGGATAAAAATAACCCATTTTATTGTTCAAATGACCGTGTTTGAACCGTGTTTAATCAGTGTTTGAGATTCAGGAGCAGACAGTCCTATAAATCACGCTTATAAACACGCTTATACACATATAAACCCCTTCATCATCTCCACAAATAAGCGTAATGTAGAAGTATTAAACTTACAAGCAGAAGTACAGACGCTCTTGTGCAGCAGGAACACGAGGTGAGCTTTTTGGCGCTTTCGGTTTGTCAACTTCTTCTTCAGTATTTTGGCGGTTGTCAAACTTATTTGTTGTTGCTTTACCGCCTCCTGCTGGACTGGAGTGTGGAACAGGAGTCTGACATGGAGGGAAACGAGAAAAACAAATCACACTATAAAACCAAGGGAAAACTGTCTTTAAACATAAAATTAAATTGTAAATTCGTTCTAACAGCCCGGTTTCTTTCAGACGTGAATTATTAAAGCCTCTATATGTTGACCCTAATATATTTCCCAGAGTAAATGTAAGATTATGTCTAATAATACTTCTCTTAATATCTTTTCTTTCATATTCATAATCTTGACATTCTGTTATTATGGGTTAAACTGTGTGCTTATCTATTTAAACAGTGTCTTGTTTAGTCCTGTATGTGCTATTCTGAGACGGTGACCATTTCCTCCATACGATTATTCCTCATTTCTCTTCCTCTACAGATTTACCTTTGGATTTTATACAGATGTCCTCCTGAGTCATTTATATCCCAATTTATATTCCTGCCTTAAACTCTTTTTCTGTATCTTTATTAAAGTTTTGACTTCAGCTTTACTTAATTCACCCTGAAGGTCTGTGTGTAAATGTGAGTGTGTGTGGGTGTTTCCCAGTACTGCGTTGCAGCCACTCTACTTCTCTCTTGCATGTTTCCTCCATCAAATCTAACATGTTCTCTCTAACTCTACAGTCTTCACATGAATCATGTTCCTGAACTCCATTAATGCTGAGTTTAGTCTAGTTTACATCACTCTCTGTTTCTAACACACACACGTTTATTTGTCTCTACTAATATTTTAATGTTATATAAATGTCGTCTCTTCTTATCTTTATCTCAAACTCCTCACCATTCGGTCTTAATATTTCCCCTGATAATAGATTTATTTCCTCCATCATCTGTCTTCTTCCTCTTCATCGTCTCCTGTGCAGATTGATCAGCAGTCTGATGTCCATGTGTTCCTCTATGTGCAGGTCTCCAGCAGAACTCAACCGTCCCTTTTTCTGATATATACACCATACAGAAGTGTGAACAGCTCATGTGTTAAACCTCCTCTAGATGACCTGCGGCTGATTAAAGATGTTAAACTGATGCTGAGTCTGAACACATCAGCTCCAGTGTGAGCGCTGGGATGGCAAAATAAAAGTAAAGGAGGTTACATTTAATATATTTACACTTATGGATATATGATTTCCGATAAGGCCACGCAGTGGCGCAGTAGGTAGTGCTGCCATCTCACAGCAAGAAGGACGCTGGTTCGAGCCTTAGCTGGGTCAGTTGGCATTTCTGTGTGTTCTCCCTGCGTTTGCATGGTTTCCTCCGGGTGCTCTGGTTTCCCCCACAGTCCAAAGACATGCAGTACAGGTGAATTGGGTAGGCTAAATTGTCATTAGTGAATGAGTGTGTGTGGATGTTTCCCAGAGATGTATTGGAGCTGGAAGGGCATCTGCTGTGTAAAACATATGCTGGATAAGTTGGCGGTTCATTTCGCTGTGGCGACCCAGATTCATAAAGAGACTAAGTCGAAAAGAAAATGAATGAATGAATAATAAAATATATTCCAGTTTAATTAGATCACTGAGACTACTGTAAATTTCTTGAATTTCCAAACTGAATTGAGATTGGGTGTCGGATGATGTGTTCTGGACATAGATGTGGCTTCTGACAGTTTCAAACTCCTCGCTCCACTTCAGAAAGCCGCCACTAAACCATGAACCATAACTGTTGGTTGCAGTTCATTGCCATTATAAAGCTCAGAACTGTCAGTGTTTTAAGCTCATTGTATTAATCTAAAAGAAAAGGTAAATACACTTTCATAAATAACATTTTCATTAAATAAATGATCTATAAATACATCAAACTTAAAGAGCATGGAGTAATGTTTCAGAAGGAAGAACACATTGCTGACTCCGCTTATTTTTATGGGGTTAATGCTGAAGTAGTTCAATCGACATCCACATTCAATTGCATCTGGACAACATATTGGATTGGTAGAAAGCACCAAGGCCTTAAATAAGAACACATCAAATCTACTTTCAGGGGAAGCTTGCTTGTACAAAAAGTGTAGAATGATGCTGAGTAGTCAAGAAAAGTCACAAGAGCTGAAGCCAACTGAGCAGAATACCGAACTGAGGGGGTCAAGGCTATTGCTCTCATGGACAAAGCCCTTCATGTACTGTATGTCAACAGAAGTGCTGGCCACTTGTGCTTTTACTTCAATTAATAGTTGTTTTTTTTCTCTCAGTCCTGGAAGTCATGCTTTAAGTTTGTTATGCTGTGGTAGCATTCTGTTTAGTTTTATCTGTGAGGACAAAAGTAAGACTGGGCATTAGAAAGCTCTAACAGTTACTCAGTATTCTACCAAAGAGTCATTGTGTTTTAACTAGACCGGCTCATCACTTATGCCTGAAGCACATCTGACTCCATGTGTTTCTGAAATGGCTTCAAATAAATTCAACCAAATGCTAATCACATTTACAGAGTGGTGTAGCCCAGATCAGTGAGGCTTGCTAGCCATGTTAGTGAATATAAACTAAAAACTAAATTTGTCCCAGCCCTCGCCCCTTGGATTTCTTAAACCAGTAAGTGAATGAGGTTATAAGAGGTTTACATGTGATTTAACGTTCAGTGGAATGTTTGTGGAATTGTGGCACATTTTTATCACATGCATAAATGTGTGGTGGGAAAACAGAAGAATTGGGAGAACTTTCAACATTTCTGTAGAGTTTTCATTTCTATCCGTCATGTCTATGTGCAATATGTTGTTGTCATCCATCCATTAAAGAATAATCCAGATATAACTTCTTAGTATTATTTATTTGTTCGTTTACATCTCAACGCACTGGTATAACATCAGTGCCCCAAGGGAGAAGGATCACATAAAAGTAGTCGGAACTAAGTTCAACATTTCAACTAGTCAAAATAAAAGTCCCGTTTGTTAACACTCGCGCACAACGAACTCTCGCGCATTTTTAGCATACAACAGTAAGTAGTATAATCTAAAAAATAAGTAAACAAAATACAGAACAAAACATCAATTTATATGGTTAATGAGAACATATAACTCAACATTTCTGTCACAAACCAAGCTGTTTGTCATGTCCCTGAGGTACTTCTCTGAAATCGCATGTAGAAAAACATTAATAAAATGCACACAGTGTCCACATTTTCAGTATTACAACTATTTATTTGAGTTCTTTTCTGGTGATAAATAAAAATACAATAAAAATAAGATTGTTTTTTATATATTAAAACAGGCTACAAAGTTATGTCCCTCAATATAAACTCAACCCTACTATGCTAGCATTTTTCCACCTATAGCAACTTACATGTATTATTACATCACAGACAGGAAGTGACATCATTCAGCTCTCTTTAACAGCATGGTGCAAAAGAAGGCAAGATATATTTGAATTTATTTAATTTCTTTCATTTATTATGTTTAGGAGGGGGTACGGTCAAGCTTAACAATTCAACCCTGTAACGTAAAACTAAGTATGATTAATTTCCAAACAATATGACATATTCTTGTTTAATTGCTGCCAGGTGGGCCTTCTCTTTTAAACCACACGAGGAGGCCATTTTGTTTTGAAAACTCAACCCCATCACACTTAACCCCGTCACACATCTCATTGTTTCGGGGTTGTAAACTTGTAACAGGATTGAGATTTTCTCCTAATTTATCAAGAATTTTAATTGAAAAACATTTCAGTAAATATATACTGACTATAACTTCATTTTGTCACTGATAGAATATTTGAAGCAGTGTTTTCACTTTAACTGTGACACAATCTTATATCAGACATGGCACCCGTATCAGCAGCAGATTTTATATTGAATGTGTCACGAGTTTCATCATGAGTTCATGAAAAGCTGATAAAATCAGAACATGTGAAGTAAAAAAAGACTTTAATTATGTAAATAGTTCATTTGTTTATCGCTACGTTATGTGACAATTAGCCAACTTTAGAGAGGGGGTCATTAAGGGCAGAATTCATATTAATATTATAGATAAAGAGGGTTGAGATATCAAAAGGTTTAGGAATCGCTGGTTGAATCCCCTGGTGGTCTTCTGCTGCTGTAGCCCATCCGTCTCAAGGTTGGACATGTTGTGTGTTCAGAGATGCTCTTCTGCAGACCTCGGTTGTAACGAGTGCTTATTTGAGTTACTGTTGCCTTTCTATCAGCTGGAGCCAGTCTGGCCATTCTCCTCTGACCGCATCAACAAGGCATCTGCGCCCACAGAACTGCCGCTCACTGGATATTTCCTCCCCTAGAAATGGTTGTGCGTGAAAATCCCAGTAGATCAGCAGTTTCTGAAATACTCAGAGCACAGACCAGCCGTCTGGCTATATATTATTATCTTTATTATTAAGAATTTTCATGAACAATTTCATTAAAAAGAACGTGGATCATCGCTATCTGGAGTGGAGACGCTGAACACAATAGTTTGATATGTTGAGCAGATGTGGACAGAATTGGACTCAATGTAAGTTTATTCTGGAGCGGGCTATAGTCAGAAACACAAACTGAAATGGCAGTTCATTCACTGTTTAGTTGCTCCAGCAAAACTTGCTCTACTTATCACAAGAAGAAACAGAACAGATGATGAACATGCTCAAGAGATTTAGAGTTTTAAAGCGTTCGTTAGGTCCAGAATTACAATAGATCTGAAGTATTACAAAAGCAGAAATGATGCTGAAACCTTTGAACAACAGTGTGTTATAAGGACGCTGTCTGGAATGTGGAGCAAGGAGAGCTGCTGTTACATCTGCTGTGGAGTTACAATTCTCACACACACAGACACACACACACAGCTGCTGACTGCTCCTGCAGAGGATTGTGGGTAAATCTCTCGTCAGTCTTCAGCTCAGTTTCACTGATGATCCAGAACTGACCCAAAACCCAGGCCAGAGCGGCTCAGTGAATGTGGTCTGGACTGAGTGGATGAGGCTCATTGTGTCTCTATAGATGTTGTAGAAGATCAGAGTTCCTGCACTGTGATCCACAAACACTCCTATTCTCCTGCTGAGCGGAGTTACTGGGAGATCAGTGTGTGTGTAATTGTGTCTGAATGAGAAACTGGAAGAAGAGCAGATCAAACTCCAGGACTGAGCATTAAGTCCAAACCAGCACTTACCACCTCCTCCCTTCCTCCTGATGCTCTTATATGACACTGATATCCACACAGCATGATCTCCACTCCAGTCAATCTCCCAGTAACAGCGTCCACACACACTCTCTCTGCACAACACCTGAGGCCAATAATCAAATCTGTCTGGATGATCAGGATACGGCTGATACTCTTCCGCCCACTTCACCTTTCTGTTCTTCTCAGAGAGAATGAGCCAAGTGTGTGCTGTGTTTGGATCCAGTGTGAGGAAACAGACATCTGAACACAAGAACACACACATTTACAACCACAGCTGTGTGTTTGTGTGTGTGTGTGTGTGTGTGTGTGTGTGTGTGTGTGTGTGTGTGTGTGTGTGTGTGTGTGTGTGTGAGAGAGAGTGTTTGTTTGTGTGTGTGTGTGTGTGCGTGTGTGTGTGTGTGTGTAGTCCTACATTTGCGTGGTCCTGCTGTAATCCTCGCGTCTCCTCCATGATCCAGACTGTAAACACACACAGATGGAGAGAATGAGCTGTTTAGTTTCCCCCTTAGCTAATAAGCTAAAGCTAGCACTGAGCTGCTCAGCTACACGCTCCAAACTCTTCAGCTAAAACACAACACTTGTTGGTTCCAGCCGGGATGCACAATGAATCTAACACAGTGCGTTCTTTTCCTCTGCTGTTGGTGAAGCGAGCGCAGATACTGCTCATGTTGATGGAGACACCCTGCTGCAACATTCATTTATTACAGTGATCACACTTAGCTTTGCCATCGTTCTTCAGCACATGCAGCCTTTGGGCACATGTTGCAGTCCATCTCTAAACTATGTTCAGATTATTAAAGCTGCTCGCCAGCGCCCAAGTTCCTGACAGATTAGCAAGTGAAAAATACACATGTGTGCACAGAGAAGAGGAATCCAGATGTTGATTTTAGAACAAGAGTCTGAACATTAATCCAAGTGTCTGATTCCAGAATCTGAATCCATCTTCAATCCCCAACCCTATTCCTGACCTGATATTGGAGGATTCTTCAGCACAAATGGAGGAAGAAGTTTCTCTGCTCAGCTCAAATGCTGAAACTGTACAGTGTGTCCCGCTTAATGTCACAACTGAGCCAATACACTCCAACATTTGCAGAGGAGATTCATTTCACACTCAATGATTTGCTCTTCATAGACATGACTGGAATATTCTACAAGCTGTATCTTCTGTCTGTCCTCACCCCATAACCCTCACAGAAAACTGAAGATCAGAAAAGAGCTTTCTAGTGTCTTTTTAAAGCCATTCAGTGTAAAAGCACAAGGCCAGTGATGCTCCACATACTTGAGTTTGTCCAGTGTGTAGTTTGGATCCTCCAGTTGTTCAGAGAGCAGCTTGACTCCTGAATCTCCTGGATGATTGTAGCTCAGATCCAGCTCTCTCAGGTGTGAGGGGTTTGAAGTCAGAGCTGAAGACAGAAAACCACAGCCTTCCTCTGTCACCATACAGCCAGACAATCTACAAACACAGCAATAGTCCACATTACACAGTTGGACAATCACACATCTCTTTGTGTTGTGAGGATGCTGACTGCTGTTTCTGCTCATGTCAACAGCAGTGATGAACACACACACACACACACACATCCTGATTAGCTCTCCTTATTGATCAAGCCCTCACATCAGCAAACACACTCACACACACAACAAGGACTCACCATCATCTGTAGAACTGTATATCAATAGAAATAAAATCACACCCCTGCACATTTGGGCTCCACATCTGGTAAGACTTAAGGGCTGTTCACACGGAAAGTGATGTTGAATGTTGACACCCACAGACATAGTTACAACCTGCTAAAGTTTTCAAAAAGTGAACTAAGACTGCAACTATTTGGGGAAATCTCTATTAAAGGTCTTCAAATCTGATTTCGATTTAAAGGAATTGTTTTTCCTCTTTAAAATAGGATTTATTCTTGTGTTTAAAGCTTTTGTCATTACGCTACTTCAGTGTCTCAGACTCATTCACAAATGATTATTAAATGCTGGATTAATGCACAAGAGAGTTTGGCCAACACGTTTTAGACCATTTCAAATATATATTATATGTGCACGCTGTAGAAGTGTACATACAGCCGCTCAGGATAATGGAGTACAGCCCATTCTGAAAATCCAGATTTTCCTCCATTTCTCAGTCAATATAGGCAGTGTATTTTGGTGCATTTAAACAAAACAGATTTATTCAACAGAAATATTTATTACAATAATATTTTAGTCACCAAACATATTCAGAAATTGAAAGATAACACAATTAAATTCAGGCTAAATATTGCAAAAAACCCTACAGAATTTCAGCTGAATTCTTCCATTGTTTTGCTTCTCTTGATTTTTCCTCTTTTTTTAATTTTGTATTGAATATTTTTGTAGAACATATAAATTTGAGTGGACCAGTTTTTGGAGCTTTATCATAAGTTATTTTGTTAGATGAGCTCCAGATTTGGCTAATCTATTGTATATCCACAAATATAATATTGTAGAGCTTCCTATTTAAAATATGAATGTAAAAGAGAGGTTAGTGAGGGGTGTACTTATATATGCTGAGCACTGTATATTGTTCACCCAGAGTGTTTACATGGTCACACAGCAAGTCATACAACAAGCATTTAGTTTGGGCTAGCTGTTGCAGATGGACATTGCTGTATGCTGCCCTTGATGGGTGAGTGGGGGAGGGTCTGTTGTCTCTCCAGGTGTGAATTATTCATGACCATTGTCACTCACGCATACAGCTGAGATCACCCAAAACAAAGCCAACAAATCCTATATCATTTGTAATGTTTTCTTTGAATGAGAGAACAGAATCATTTTCACGTAATTGTGCAGTAAATATTCCAGCCTACAAGACTGCTTACTCTAAAGTCTTGTTCAGGCACATTCAGTCTGCTTTTTGGACCTTATTTCAGCTATTTTGTCCTCTAAAACCTATTAACCACACATAATCTTTATTTCTAAAAAACACAAGCATGTACACCAATATTTCTCACATATTATTGTAGCACAGTTTGTGCTGAATACAAATAAAATACATGTTGGCCAGTACTATGAAAGAAGTAGCTGAAATAAGCACAAATGTCAGGGCATGTCAAAACATCTCAGGGGTCCCAAAATCACCTCAGACCCCTGAGGGTTAACTACAGGTATAGTATGAGCAGTGTGAAACATAATTACTGATAAACCATAATTCTTGTTATCTGGGGTTTAGTATCACCCAGGGTTAACATGTTCAAGCATGAAAAGCCCTAATATGAAACTGTCTGACTGTAGTTATTGTAGAGTGGAGAATCATTTACCTCAGAGTCTCCAGTTTACAGTGTTGACTCTTCAGTCCATCAGAGAGAAGCTTCACTCCTGAATCCTGCAGTTCATTGTTACTCAGGTCCAGCTCTCTCAGGACACAGTTTGAGGATTGAAGAGCTGAAGACAAACTCTCACAGGACCGAACAATGAGATTACAGCCCTGTAGCCTGTGTAGAGAACAAACACAATATGTATGTGTTGATCTGGTGTGTTTAATAGTCTGAAGCATGTATGAATGTAGTGACTGGTTTAACTTCACTAATTATTAAGCACATCTGGTGATTTTAGCTTTAAATATTATTAATGTCTATAAAACACAATTAAATGGCTTCCTTCAGATGCTCCAATAGCCCAACTCTTTATTAACCACCTAACACTGCAAGACAGGAAATACTTTTTAAACTGTTTTATTTATTATTATTTTAATGAACAAACTAATAACAATAATTTTCTGTAGCATCTTTAAAAGTTGCTTCTCAAAGCCCTTTACAGAATAAAGTGAAACAGATGGGTATATAACAGAAATAAAGAAATTAAATAATAAGAAATGTCAACTTGGTCAGGTAAAGACTTGAACCAGTGACATTCTTGATATGAGCCCACGGTGCTAACCACTGGGCCTCTGTGCCGCCCTGTTAAGGAAAGAGGAGGAGTAGGGGTGGAAGGGGGGATTCTTCAAAGCGAAGGCGGCTAAGGTAAGATACTCTGGTTATTATAGTGATTTAGGAATCATCTGATTGGTGGATCCAATGCATTAGCAGTCAATCATAAGCACATGCTCCTCTCATAATTAGTTTATTAATAAACTTCACTTAAAACACACAGATTCTGTGCATCACAGTGTATTAGCGATTCCTTCTAAACACAATTGTTAATTTTGCACAATTAAAGTATACAGTTTTTCCTTTTAATACGAGCAGTCAGATATATGAAGTGCTGCAACCTCCCACTCTCCCTCATAAAGCTAATACAGAAGTAACTGAAACTGCAATTCATGGAAATCCCGCTAGTCCTGGCTCCATATAGAGCAGATTTCTATTGAGCCCACTGATAAAATGGCCGACTTTACAGCAGGAAAAAAAGGTGTTTACGAGAACAAATACAAAGAACCATTTTGGTTCATCTGGCTAATATTACCCTTCATGGAACTGTGAGGGGGTGAATTTTTTTATAACTCATCCGTTTTGTTTATATTAGGTTATATTAAGTCTGCATAATTAAGGGCGTGGCCACTTGAGTGACAGCTAGGTCTCCCTTGTCGCTGTCTCGTCACCTCAGCTGATTCCGGCTGATTAGCCGCTGAACTCGATGTATTTTTGTGTTGTTTATGTGGCTTTACACACTCAGTCGCCTTTTGGAATTATTTCCTACAAGTATCAGATGATATGGCATGCTGTGTGCACTTCACAAACCGTTCACGTGGCCTCCGTTTCCCAGGTGAGTGAAATTATATACTTGTATACCATCTCTATAAATGTGTTTGTTTTATTTAAGATCATTCATCATTTATAATGTTCTTTAGAGCTGTAATGCACTCCAGAATCTGACAGATTAATTAGCTGTAGGCTCTAGAACAGTCATCTGAAGCGTTGTCATACAGTGTTATGCTAGAGTTCATCAATAGTCTTGCATTTACTAACACAGACTATATCTGAGAGGTTTGGAGGAAATTCACACTTTCCCCCTGTAGAAAAACATCTTAAGAGCAATGTTCAGTGGCTCAATGTGGTACAGCGGTGTTTTTAAAAGACTAAACCCTTTATTGATATAGTGTACAGCCAAGCACATGTGGTCAGAACACAAACCAGTTTGTAATAATTTGCCTCTACATGTTAGAGTTTTAACTCATTCTGTTTTAAAATCTAGTCTGAAAACTCATTTCACTCTTTGACATTAAACCATATGAGAGTCTTGTGTCCTTTATTTGTCCTTCGTTTTAAATGGAGCACGCTTGTACAACACTTTGGAAAACACTTGTCTTTAAAAGCGCTTTATAAATAAACATTGACTTGACATTGAATTAATAATCCCGCTTGCTTTTTGAGCACTGTTGAGCGAATTCTTAAACACCTGTGATCGGCCATTGTGTTCCTCAACAGAAATGATGATGCTGAACGGCTGCGTTTATCACAGCTGATCCATGACAGATGCAGTGGTGAAAACTTGTTCTACAGACAGCCTGGATCCACAAATATCACTCTGATAGCTTTACAGCTTTCATTTTCTCCCTGAGCAGCAAAAAGACCGTCCAGCAAACTAACAAGCAGTGATTGTGCACGGTTATCTGCTTTCTAAAGTAGTTGGAGCGTTTAATTACTCATGCTCACCTCCCTCACCTCATCTACAATGACAAAGCGCATATGAGATAAACTACATCAGTATGTAATGAATCAGTATTACTGAACAGATGCCGAACTGTTTTGACACCCTTATGGTGTACATCAGGAAAAGAGTTACTTCAATTCTGAAAATGCAGCTTCATGCAGTTTATTCAGTAATACATTTAAATAGATTTGTCTTTTTTATTCTGAGTCAACACATAGACATAATCATATAATCATTATCAATGTGTAGATATGAATAAAATCACATCCTTGCAAATGTCTGTGTGATATTGCTGAGTGGAGAATCATTTACCTCAGTGTCTCCAGTTTACAGTGTTGACTCTTTAGTCCATCAGAGAGAAGCTTCACTCCTGAATCCTGCAGATCATTGTTACTCAGGTCCAGCTCTCTCAGGACACAGTTTGAGGATTGAAGAGCTGACGACAAACTCTCACAGGACCGAACAGTGAGATAACAGCCCTGTAGTCTGTGTAGAGAACAAACCCAATATGTATGTGTTGATCTGGTGTGTTTAATAGTCTGAAGCACATCTGGCTGTAGTGACTGGTTTAACTTCACCAATTAGTGAGCACATCTGGTGAGTTTAGCTTTTAATAGGATTTAGGTTTATGCAACAAAAGTAAATGGCTTCCTTCAGATGTCTGAATAGATGAAGAAATATTTTTATCACAAGACGAGAAGATCATACACAAAGGTCCACAGATGACAATAAAACACATGAACAAACTAAATAATAATAATTTCCTTTAGCACATTTAAAAGCTGCATATCAACAGACAAATAAAAGCAAACAGAGATACAGAAATATAGAAAATAAATACATCTATTTAGAAGTGCCAGTGATAAGGACTGCCTCACCTGTGAATGCAAAATTTAAGGACACATTATATCTCTGTGCTCCAGCTGTTTATCCTGATCCACAGGATCTGCCCTGGTTTACGGTCCAGTAGTCCCTGCCTTGGCTTTGTCCTTCTTCCTGTTCACCTGTCTGTCAGTTTCCCCCTCACCATCTGTCCTGTACCCCGTCATGGTTTCATTAAACTACCTCTCCCCCATCACCCTTGTCCACTGTAGCACCTCCAGCTTGCTGAACTCACTCTTGTTTTGTGTTTTCCTCTGAGGATCATCTGGAATCTGCTCCTAGAAGGGAGCTATGTCATGGTCCTGGTTGGCCTGTCCTGGTACTGTTGTATTATCTGTGTGTGTCTGTGTCTGAGTGCGTTTACATGGACACAGAGTTGGGTAAGCTACTAGAAAAATGTAGTGAGCTAAGCTTTTAGCTACTCTACTTAAAATGTAGCTTAACTACACTAAAAGCTACTCCCTGGGAACTGTAGCAAGCTAAGCTAAAAGCTACTTGGCAAAAGAGGCTTAGCTACATCTAAACTATTTTTGCAATTTTCATTTTTAAATCAAAGCAACTTAAATCGAAGTCAATCACATCTTAGTGATCAATAAAACTGTCAATGAAACATATGAGGCAGAATAGTTCAGTTCAGTTATTTACTTTAAATAATATGCTGTACTAAACAGAAACACATTATAGTATATAACAGCTAAAACAATCCAATAACACCAGGTGTTACACATTTAAAATACTATAGTCATTAATAGTAAAGGGAAATAAATTGGAATAAGCATTATAATATATATTTATATACACTAAAGTGTTTTTATTTTTTGAGCACAGCATCAGAAATTAAGTTATTGCAGCTTAACATGTACTCCTGGAGGTATGGTCATGAGGAAATAACTCCTCTCCCTCAGTCATCTTTCCATCAAGCAAGTTTCACCAGAGGTGGCAGTAATGCACCAAAACCTTTGTTGTCGAACACCGTAAAACAGGAAGAAATCATCATTCTCGCCATCATATGGATTTACTTTCATCAGCTAGACACCAGCCTCACAGCTCCGTGAGTGTCGGTGTCATCACTTATTGATCTGCGATCGGTAAATGTAGCTTGTGTGGACGCTACTGCGCTACTTTTAAATAAAATAGCTTTTCAGTAGCGAAGCTATTTTATTAGTAAAGTAAGCGACTTTTACATTGATTTTTACATTTGATTTGAAACTGAGAAATGTAGTTAAGTACAAGTAGTGACGCTACTGCCCAACACTGCATGGACACCAATAATTCGATTTTAATGTGATTAAGACAATACTGTGATTAAGAATAACCATATAAACAGCGGTTTTTGATTAACTATCCAATAAAGGATAATCAAACTAAAGTGAAATTGAATTAAGACGTGTGGAGTATGCTAATTTTAATCTCATTTTTAAAGTGCAGTACAGACATGTAAACACATTAAATGAACTATTACCGTCATGTAGGACTTATCGGCGCGTTTCGAACAGGATAGTCTATACACACACACACACACACACACACACACACACACACACACACACACACACACACAGCTGTTTGACACTCTTTGCCCCTACCGAGTCAGTGCAGACCACAGACGTCAGCATCGTGAAATGCGGAGGTTTTTTCTTTCGTTCAGCATGCGGTATGAACTTCCATTAAAACAACACTCTTCCAGCAGTTCATAGATGCATCTAATATCTCGTTTGTCACAGGGGGCATGCAGGAAATGTTCCCGAATGAAAGTAAAAGTGCCAAACTGTACTTAAAGTCGACAAATTAAAAATAAAACACCTGAAATTACAGGAAACTCTGGAGAAAATGTGGATAGTGTGGTGACTTGATGACAATAATTGAAAGCAACTTATAATTCAAAAAGCAGCTCATGTAAACGCTTAAATCTTATTATTGTCTTAATTAGATTAAGGCAAATAACTCCATTACTGATGTCCGTGTAAACGTAGTCAGTGTTACCTGATAATTATCAACATAGAGATGGGTCAAAATAGACAGAATGGAGAAAACAACATCAGTGTGATCATTCCACTCTTACCAGAAAGGACTTCATTTTATATAATAATGTATCATTTTATAGCTGACTTGTGTTTTTTATGACAGCTGAAAACCATTAGCCATGGACCTACATGGTAGGAAAAACAACTGATGTGTAAGTCAATGGTTACAGGCTTCTTTCTACAGGCATCTTCTTTTATGTTTAACAGGAGAAACAAAGTTTGAGAAAGGTTTATAACTCCTTGAGGGTGAGTAAAAATGTGTACATTTATTTTTTGGGTAAACTATCCCTTAAACAACCACTGCCAAAACATGAATCTAAACGTTATTAAAAAACACTAAAATATTAAATAAGAAACAATTATTAATGTATTTTCAAGTGCAGATGATATCACTATTGTGCATGTTCATTAACATGATATACTATATTATTTAATTTGAGAAAGAAGCACTTTGACTTACAGAGCTCTTTTGGAGGATTTGATGACTGCTGATAGTCTGATGAGACACTCGTCTGATCTCTGGAATTTCTGAAGCTCAAACTCCTCCATCTCCTCCTCTGAGGTCAACAACACAAAGACCAGAGCAGACCACTGGGCAGGTGAAAGGTCAGCAGATGACAAACTTCCTCTACTGAGGTGAATCTCTTTCAGCAGAGTTTGATCATTCAGTTCATTCAGACAGTAGAACAGATTGATGGATCTCTCTGGAGACAGATTCCCTTCAAGTTTCTGCTTTATGTAGGCAATTATTTCCTCTTTGCTCTGGTCTCTGTCATCCTGCTGTGTCAACAGGCCTCTTAAGAGTTGTCGATTGGACTGGAGTGACAGACCGAGAAGGAAGCGAAGGTAAAGGTCCAGATGTCCATTCTCACTTTTCAGAGCCTTGTCCACTGCAGTCTTCAGCAAATCAATCATGGACACATTTCTGCTTTTTTCTGCTTGTGTCTTGTCATTGTCGAGAAACAGATGATGATAAAGGGCTGCAATGAACTCCTGAATGCTCAAGTGAAGGAAGCAGTACATGGTACCAAGAATGATTCCTGTCTCCTCCTTAAAGATCTGGGTACACATGCCCGAGTACACCGATGCCTTATAGACGTCAATGCCACAGTCTTTCAGATCGCTCTCATAGAAGATCACATTGTTTCTTTCCAGCTGCTGGAAGGCCAGTTTCCCCAGTGAAAGGATGAGGTTCGGATCCCAGGAGACATCTGGTGTGTTTTCTCCATCATACTTTCTTCTGCTCTGCTGGATCTGAAAGCGGAGAAAGTGTGTGTACATCTGTGTCAGAGTCTTGGGAGATTCCTGCAGTGTTTCAGCATTAGCCCTGTGTTTCAGTTCAGTATTTCTGTTCTCCTTCAAAATATTCTGCAGAACAGTGGCTGAAATCCAGCAGAAGACTGGGATGTGGCACATAATAAAGAGACTCTTTGACTGTTTAATGTGATCAATGATTTCTCTGGCCTGATTCTGATCTGTGAGTCTCTTTCTGAAGTACTCCTCCTTTTGGGCATCATTGAATCCTCGTATCTCTGTCAGCCGGTCGATACAGTCAGCAGGAATCTTACTGGCAGCTGCTGGTCTGCTGGTGATCCAGATGAGAGCAGAAGGAAGCAGATTTCCCTTGATGAGGTTCGTCAGGAGAACATCCAGAGAGACTGCTGAAGATACATCACAACACGTCTCATTACCAGCAAAGTTCAGAGGAAGACGACATTCATCCAATCCATCAAGGATGAACAGGACTTTGAATCGTGGTGCTTCTTGTAAGGTTCAGTCCTTTAGTCTCTGGGAAAAACTGAGTTATGAGGTCTTTTAAACTTTGTCTTTCTTTCTCCTTTAAGTTCATCTCTCTGAATGGAAGAGGAAATATGAAGCTGATGTCTTGATTTTCTCTTCCTTCAGCCCAATCCAGAACAAACTTTTGCACAGAGACTGATTTCCCAATGCCAGCAACTCCTTTTGTCAGGACAGTTCTGATCTGCTCGTCTTGTTCAGCTGCTTCAAACAAATGTTTGCATTCAACCTGTCTCTCTAGTGACTGATGACGTCTAGAAGCAGCTTCAATCTGTCTGATCTCATGTTCAGTGTTGACCTGTTCACCTCGCACCCTGAGTGATATAGAGATCTGTGTAGATGTTATTCAGAAGTGTGGAGTCTCCTTGCTGAGCAATTCCTTCAAACACACTTTGATATTTCTTCTTCAGGCTACATTTAAGCTGATTGAATGAAGAGCAGTTCATCTAAACACAGGAGCAAAAAAACAGTTTAGTCTTGACTTATTTGTAAGTGACAGTCTGACAGATGGCCATGAGTAGGGCCGACAGAATTTTCAGACATTTTTTTTATATTTCTGTGGAGAATTTTGTAAAATATCTGGAGACTAGTGGAATGATTTTTTGAATATCATAACTTTGGGAGTATCATAACTAAAAATGTAATATATAAAATAAAAATAACACCTTTTTAACTTCTAAAATAATATTTCATGTTTGCAACACAAATCCAATTAGATCCACTTAATTGGTAAACAAAGCACAAGTCTCATATAATATATCTACTAAAGGAGAGAAAATATGACTTTACAAACTGCACTGTAAATAAATCATGAACATTTTCATATTAGTCAAACAATATTACTGAATTAAATAACTGAAATGAATATAAATGTACACACATTTACACAGTGAATAAATAACTCAATGATGGGCTAAAACTCTGTAAAAGTCTGCAGATTTTGTGTGGGCCTACCCATGAGTCTCTTACCCTCAAGAGTATCAGCAGCTTGACCTTGCTTCATCTCTCTCAGGAGAAGAGTGCAAGATCAAGAGCTGCTTCTGTGATTCTGCTTCTGTTCCATTATAGTCCTTTACAAACTCTTGACTGTTTCTGCTTGTAGATTTCTTAAATTTCCCCAGTTCATTCTTCAGAAATCTGATCATTTTACTCTCAAGATTCTATGAGTGAAGAAAAAGAACAATATTTAACCAAAACATTCATTCACACACAGTTGTATTTAGCGCTTTTCAGACTTTTCCAGTAACAAGATGTCAAAAAAGTGACAAATTTTTTCTTTTCTGGAGTCACTGGAGATTTTGGAGACTCTGATGTTTCTGTACCAAGTGTGTCACATGCCTGCGTTTAAGTAAAAGTCCAGGCCATTAGATCACCCCCTGGGGGCTGGCTGCCTCCTTTGTGTTACTGAAAGAGACTTGAGCCCAAAAAAAGTTCTTTACACTTGCAATTAAATTTCCTGAAATATGGTTCTGGTCACTTAAGGCACTGGTTATGCTGATACAGTTGCAGATCTTCATGTCTGTAAACAGAGTGTTTTTAGCCAGTAATTCAATGCTGTTAAAAATGGGGCGTGTCATCGTGATTGACAGTTCTCTAATCAGACCGTCGAAGCTTCGGCAGGAGACTGAAGTATCAATGTTCGATTCCTGTGTTATTTTACCATGATAAAATGAGTTGTTCAGCAGTAAACTATAGTGTGTGACATACAGGATCTGGTGGAACACTGTTTATTTGGTAAGGTCAGGGCTTTATCGGGCTTTATTAGTTTGCTGATACATGCCTAACCTAGCCATGGTGGGGAAAATACAGGTGATCACTATCTAGCAGTAATTCTCTTTATGGGTCTGAAATAACAATTAGGAAGACAAAACTAATGTTAGCCGATCTCCACGTTGATCTCCTGTAAGGTTTTTTGAACTTGATTTACAGGACGTCTCTGACATTTTGAGTTTCAGCATGTTATTGAGTTCCTCTACTGAATTTGCTGTCATGAAATATTAATGTTCCAGAAACTGAATCTTGTATAACAAATAGAGCTGTAAATGTTAAAATATTATTTATATAAATCATTTATCATTGGCTTTTATTTGAAAACTCCTAATAAACATTCAAATGAAGGTTAATTCCTCTTAGCCAGATATAATGAAGGCATGGAAAAAACAAATGAATTGGCTCCATCAAGGCAGTCCTTCTGCGCATGCCAGGCTCCAATTTCAGCAATGTTTTCCGTGTGTGGTTACAAGATTCAGTTCTCAAAAGTCTTGTGAACAAATATTTCTGTGTTTCATGGAGTTATTTCAGTGATTTTATGACTCAAAATGAGTTTTTCCTACCTGAAAGACCCACTGGAGATTGTATGTGAAGCTCTTGTGTCTCCTGTGAGTCTCGTCTCCTGAATCTGCTGTCTCATATTCATCACTGTTAACAGATAAAACTACTGTAATTATACATTTAGAAGCAAACACACCTCTCACTACAGCGGAATGAACTGCCAACTATTCCTGCATATGTTTTACACAGCAGCTGCCCTTCAGCTGCAACCCAGTACTGGGAACACCCACACACCCCACACACACACACACAATGGCATTTAGTTTATTCATTTCCCCTAGATAGCGCATGCTTTGGACTAATATGTTCAAAACAGTCCATGTGTGAGCAATAATGTAAAACACACAATACCTTTCGCCAGATGATGAGGTTTTCCTCACTGAAGTATGGTGGAACGATCTTTAGACCAGTCACTCTTCAGAGACACAGAGCTGGACACACATGATCCTGATCTCACACTGAAGACACAAACACACCAGAGAAAAAAAAAAAAAAGTGTCACAACCTGCTGCAGTCTCTCTTATGAACACTAGAGGGCAAAGAGTTTCAATTGCCATCAGCCCCTGTGCTCCTGATTGTCTCTTTGTAGCAAAATTAGCTCATAGAGAATTATGAATGATTAATTACTCATAATTTCCTATGAGCTCAATTAGCTAAAGCTTACTTAGCTAATAATACTTCTTCACTTGTATTGCCTCTTCCTGTACCAACTGAATGTGTGTTAGATTAGTTCAAGTGTTCAGTGGAGTTAATGAAGCATTACTTGTATCATTCTTCAAATTGTTCATTATTTGCTCATAAATTAAGCATGCCTGGGCTCTCTCGGGAAGGCAAAGATTCACAGGAGTCATCAAACATGTAGATTTATTGATAAACACTCACATGGAAGACCCTGTCTCTGAATTAATCTAGATTAAAATGGCTCATTTGAAATCTGCCGAAGGCATTCAGAATATGTATGCTACCCAAATAATAAGTCTTTGAGAAAAGGTTTGTCAAGCCAGGTGGCGCATTAGACCAGGGGCTCATCTCCTGTTTCCAAAATGCATTACAGACTGCTTGAGAAACTGTTCTTCTATGATCATTGGTGATGAAAATAAATGATGTTCAATAAGATGTGCTTGTGTTTACTCACTGTTTATTCAGTTAAACATGAATGTTGAACTGTAGGCCTACATAAGCTCCAAACAGAGATTATTGATGACCTTAATCTGACTAAAGTCATAACTGAACTAAACAGAAATGGGATTAAGACATGTGGAGTATGCAGATATTAGTGGCATTATTGAAGTAAACACAGCCATCAAACTATTATCATCTTGTAGGACCTTTCAACATATTTTACACACACACACACACACGCACACACACACACGCACACACACGCACACACACACACACAAACAGCGAAATGCAGAAGTTTTTTTTAATTCCATGACACTCTCACCTGTCTTTACTCCTTATTTGAATCTAATATCCCAGTTTGTCACGGGGGCATGAATGAAATGTTCATGAGTGAATGTGAAACTGCCGAACTGCAATTAAAGTCAGCCAAAACTACAGGAAACTCTTACATTACAGAACTTGACTTAAACACCTTCATTATGTTGTTGTCTACTAAGGCAGGTAACTAGATTACAGATGTCCATGTAAGCGTAGTCAGTAGAGTCTTCGAAGTAAGTGAAAGATCCCGAAGGGCATCTGCTGATTTGATTAAGAAGGGCACTGTTTTTGTCAGACGGCTCACCGGTCAGGTATACATCTGCGCTAAACTATCAAGGTGAAAGTCATCATAGCTTACATAGATTAACCCAGCTCCCAACCCAACTTTGAGAATAGATTAACAATATTTTTTTAATCATGCGATAAGTGTCTCACGTTAACACAGATAACGTCTCACCACTAATTTATATATATATATATAAATTTATATATAAATATATAAATTTTATGATATTAAGCAGCTTTTGCATCCGAACTTTTCGTATATATATCTGTCTGGTTCTTAAATATGATTGGCTAATAGACGTGCAATATTCTGCAATATCAGGACTCGTACAGCCTCTTTACCCTTGTGTATTACTCCACACACATAGAGAGACAGCAGATCATTAAACTCACTTCAGTTTGACAAATATTGCAGCTGTTGGACATCATGTACCTCAGAGGCTTTTTAGGTGAGAATGTAGTTTAGATTGCAACTATGCAGTTTATTTATAAGGATAGTGCCTATAATAAGCCCTTAGAGGAGATCAAATGATTATAAAATTGGTGAGTGACTCTAATGCTGAGTTGAGACTGCAGGATTTTCAAATAGTCGTGTCACGGATGTTTTCACACTGCATGACTATCTGGGCTAGCGTTTTGTTGCTGCTTTGTTTGCAAGATGGATCGGCCACAGCGGCTTTCACATTGCATGACTTTACAATAGGAAGAATCGCTGATAACTTTGTCCAAACTAAATCTCACAGCCAAAAACAAAGAATATCTTGTGTTAATACTACATAATGAGAAAGAAGCCTTTAATGGGGTAGAAAATCTACATATCTGCTCTCCTGGCCTTTGAAGGGAATTAGCAATTTCTCTTCAACTTTCTTTTTTGACCCGGACCTGATGTTTCTCAAATGACACGTCAAACAGACACGGGTTCTCCTGCCAGATTTACATCTTTTACATTTTTCCTCCATTTCCTGGGTCCAAATAAACTGAAAAAAGCGACTTTAACTTCTCCTCCAACCTCCTGCTGGCCTGCAGATACCGTACTAGTGAATGCTGCTCTTTTATTGGCTGTAGGTGATCGCTGATGCTATTTTCAGTCAGAACACATTTCACACGGCATGATATGAATCACCAACAGCTCCAGATAATTAGCATGCCAAATATCTCACAGGTGTCTGCGACTCATCGGCGCTTCTCTTATATCACGTCTTTGATAGTTGAACTCTGAGTTACTTTTTGGTTGGCCATATGCTTTCAATGAGTCTCCTGTTTTGATCACTGCAGACTAGATCAGTAATCAGAATGAAAGAAGAAATGCCTGCAGGTGTTTAGTGTTTTTCCTCATCACAAACACAACAGTAATCTAGTAGTGATTGAGCTGCTTTGGCTTGTTCAGGGATAATTATTATGATCTCCCGACAACAGAGAAATACTGAGAAATCTCAGTAGACTGATGGCATTTCATGCCGTTCAGCCTCATAATCTTAAAACATGCTCAAAATCAGCTGTTTTGTCATCACTTTAGACATTACGCTAGAGAATCACTCAAATACTAAAATACTATAAAAGTGACATTAGTGAAGTAGAAACGGTTTCTGCTGTTCTGACGTCAGCTGCAGAAGAAAGTAGTTCCTCATACAAAAGGGTTTTTAGACTCTCCGTGTTTGATTTTCTTTTTTATATATACATGATCATGTTGTCGCACTGTTGTATAAACGCAGTATCACACAAGTAACAGTGCCATAGGCTGCATAACATCAAAGATTCAACAAGCTACAGGAAATATTCCTCAGAGATTTTGCTCCATTATGTCATGATAGCATCACACAGTTGCTGCAGATTTGTCAGCTTCACATCCATGATGCCAATCTCCCGTTCCGCCACATCCCAGAGGTGCTCTGTTGGATTTAGCTCTGGTGACTGTGGAGGCCATATGAGTGCAGTGAACTCATTGTCATGTTCAAGAAACCAGTCTGAGATGATTGGCACTTTATGACATGGTGCGTTATCCTGCTGGAAGTAGCCAAGAGAAGATGGAGACACTGTGCTCATAAAGGGATGGACATGGTCAGCAACAATACTCAGGTAGGCTGTGGCGTTGACACCATGCTCAATTGGCACTAATGGACCCAAAGTGTGTCAAGAAAATCTCCCCCACACCATTACACACCACCACCACCAGCAGCCTAAACCGCTGATACAAGGGCAGGATGGATCCATGCTTTCATGTTGTTGAGGCCAAATTCTGAGCCGAGCATCCGAATGTGGCAGCAGAAATGGAGACTCATCAGACCAGGCAACGTTTCTTCAATCTTCTAATGTCCAGTTTTGGTGAACCTGTGTGAATTGTAGCCTCAGTTTCCTGTTCTTAGCTGACAGGAGTGGCACCCAGTGTGGTCTTCTGCTGCTGTAGCCCATCCGCCTCAAGGTTGGACGTGTTGTGTGTTCAGAGATGCTCTTCGCAGACCTCGGTTGTAACGAGTGCTTATTTGAGTTACTGTTGCCTTTCTATCAGCTGGAACCAGTCTGGCCATTCTCCTCTGACATCAACAGGATAGCGCCCACAGAACTGCCCGCTCACTGGATATTTCCTCTTTGTCAGACCATTCTCTGTAAACCCTAGAGATGGTTGTGCGTGAAAATCCCAGTAGATCAGCAGTTTCTGAAATACTCAGACCAGCCCATCTGGCAACAACAACCATGCCACGTTCAAAGTCTCTTAAATCCCCTTTCTGATGCTCGCTTTGAACTGCAGCAGATCTTCTTGACCATGTCTACATGCCTAAATGCATTGAGCGGCTGCCATGTGATTGGCTGATAAGAAATTTGTGTTAATGAGCAGTTGGACAGGTGTACCTAATAAAGTGGCCGGTGAGCTTATAATATAAATCAATCATTTGCATGATAAGATAGCTAAAACTTATACATTCATTCCTTTTCTCTAGTTGCTCATTTTTTTTCTCTCTTTTTGGTCAGGTTATTTTCATCCCCGTCATAAACTCTAGGGGTGAGTCATCTAAAATGTGACTATTTAAGAGTGTGTTAATGAAATAACAATCATTTTCATTTCGTACGATTAGCTTGTCTGTATAGAATGTTTCATTATCAGACATGAACATTGTCATGGATTGATTTTTACGCTCATATCTGCGCTCGTTTCTACATTGCATTAATAAATGAGGCCAGCTGTGTTTGCATCTCTGTCTCTGTTCTGTGGATTATATTTTTGCCATTTCGTCACCTTAATTATAAGGTACTATCTGACATTTTTGTCAAAATTGAGTTATTGACATATTCTTATTAAATGACAACTTATTTACATTTGGGATTTTTTTATAAGTTGTTTACATTTTAAGACCTTTTATTTAAAATACAAATGTTACACAAACACTGTTTGCTATGGAACGCAAAAACTTTGAGGCTCAATATCAAATCACTCAGAACGCAGAGAGAAACCTTATAATTCCAAGGTGACGACTTGTCTGCCATCTTGCTACTTGGATTATTCTGTGATTGCTTTGATCTTCACCTTGTCTTTGGGATTTTTATTTAATAGATGCTGAACATCAATCCTCTGGCTTGTGACTCATAACTTTATGACAAAGAGGATATTTTACTACCAGAGTTTATGCAGATGCATTATTTAAGGTTACAAACAGTAGGTAAATGTTTTAGATTCAGATATTTGTCCTTATCAGGAGTGTGGATGAAGACATTCAGAAGAGTCCGAAAATGATAGAACAATGTTCTTGTGTTTCTTACATATTGAACCTTTAAAGTATTGTGTAAATATAATAAAATGTTCTAACAAACACTGAAACAGTCCATGTGTGAGCAATAATGTAAAACACTAAATACCTTTGAGGCAGATGATGGTGTTTTCTCTCTGAAGGCTGGTGGATACCTTTAGACGGTCACTCTTCAGAGACACACATGATCCTGATCTCACACTGAAGACACAAACACACCAGAGAATAAACTGCAGGACAAACTTCAGTCTCCTTTACAAGAGTTTTATGAATTTGTTTTGTTAGTTCAGCACAAACTAATTATTGCCTGAAGATCTGTCTGATCAGGTCTGCTACACAGGAATCATGGGTAAACACGACACATATTGAGCTCTGATAAATATGACACCAGATCAAGCTGTCTGTAATCTAGACTGATCTAAACACATTTCCTGAAGTTAAACTGAAGCTTTGTCCATCATTTGATCAGGCAATAGCAACACAAATAAGTGCATTGTTGTTGGTCTTTGTTCTTCAGAGAAAGTGTTGAAATAACGGTGTAAAAACAGAGTCAATACCTGTGTTTCTCTGAGAGAGAGTCCTTTACTCGCTCCTCTGCCATACTGCAGCTAAAACACCAGTGCAGACATTAGCAGAGCTTTCAGGAAACACTCAGCCGCTGACCATCACCTGTAGATGACAATATACTGAGATTAAGAACATCACACTTTATAGCAATCAATGCTGACTTCACAAACAAGACCTTACTGAAACAGAGCACATGATGAGGGAGAACACAAACTGACTTTCAGTCATTTTACAGCATTCATATACATATAGCAATTCCAGCGTTATGGATGTGACGTTTGCAGTGAAAACTCAAAACATAAATTCGCATAGTAAATATGTCAACATTACATTGAAACTTTTGTTTATATTTTGCAGAACAACTGACCACAGAGTTAAGGGACCAGAAAAATATCGATCTGTAAACATGTTTTGTACTTTAAATGAGGAAAATAAACATGCGGTATGGACGTGATAAAAAAGTCTGTGAGTTTACAGTATAGAACATATTTTGTAGGAATTGTGTGAATTAAACTGCACAACCCAAAAGAAATAATAATCAAGAGGATAAGAGTCAACTCTCTATAAAACAAACATTATTGGTTTTATTTCATTGAATATTTTCACATTTATGAGGAAAAAGTGTGGTTATGGATGTGACACCTCTGTTATGGATGTGACAGATGTGAAATTGCCACTTGTGTGACGTTAGTAAATCAATTAGAATAGTTTGAAAACTTTGACAGAAGCATTTTTGAGTATTTCTAAAGTACTGTAAAATACTACTAGCTTACCCAAAAAACCCATAAAAGGTTTCCTCCGTTGTGTTTGTTTTAATGTTGATTATTGAAGAACTGGGTTTGCACTAGTTACTATTACGATGCCAATCATCTCAGTATGTATATTAACATTATTAATGTCCAATAACCGTGAAAGAAAAACACAAATGTACTAAATTGTTGGTGTTTACTCAAACAGGATATATTCATCATCATCAAATAACAATATTATCCAAATGAAACAGAAAACATACATCAAATGAGCGTAGGCCTGCGCAAAATAATAATGAAAGAAAAGTTCACAATACAGAATGTAAATAAATAGAGCTGATGCTCACAAATCAACAATAAAGAAACTATTATAAAAGTCCTTTATATATATTCAGATACCACGAGATTGAAATGAAGCTGGCCTTTGAGCTACAGTCTAAGGGCTGTTGGTGCAATGATATTGATGCAATGTTATTTGTTGGACTACTTTATATCTGTATTCATTTTCTGAGGTTAGCCAAGTTGTATAAAATTGAATTCTACCGTATTTGCAATGTACTGTTGTTGGCTAGGAGAAATAGAAACGCATTTCGGGTATTTAGAAATAGTATATTTATTCTGTCCGTTTGATCTGCTATAAATCAGTTGAAGCAAAAGATAAACTTAAAGAAATTACAGAAAAGCCCAGAAACCCATTACTTAAACAAACAGTCAAAAAGAGCTAATAAATTGTTCAATAAAGCATACGTTGCAGGAAAGAGAGAGAAACTGATATTTCGTTATAATCTTTCTGTTCTGGGCGAAATGGGTGCTCTGTGGAGCAATCTCTGTGTGGCTGCTGACATTACCGTAATCATAATAATACGCGCGCACCGAATATAAAGCGCGGCTGGCTTGACTGTGTTTTCCGAACCGCGGCTGGAAGTCAGTTGACCGAAGTCAATGTGCATGTAGAGTATAGTAATGCAGACATCATTAAATACTCAACATTACATCAATAATGCAACAGTTGAACATCAATTAAACACAAATAACAGACAATCATAGTAGTATAATGTAAGATACTGTCGAGTGAAACTCACGCTTCTCAATGACGCAATTTCAAGGATCGTCACGAGCGTGACTTCAGCACCGCGTATAAGCATTAGTAAAACCCATCCGCTTTAATCCAGATAATAATAATACACTCTTCTGCACTCACAAGAGAAGGTGCTACAGAACGAGACGATAATCTACTGTTTTACGCCGTTACAGATGAAATTGTAGGACCTCTGCTTTCGCATCGCCATTCCTGAACGGATTCACTTTCGATTTATCATTCGGTTGATTCTGAAGTGAACTGAGCTGAACTGATTCGCGGACGATTGCTTCATTCGGTTGATTCTGAACTGAACTGATTCGCGGTGGCGCGACTCACTAAATACGCCACACCGTTACTTCCAAATCAGAGACAACATAATCGTTGTACAACACCTATTTTTAATGTGCATAAACTGAAAATAATTTTTTAGTTGACATTTGCTCATATATATATTTATACTGATTAACATTAATGCAGTTGGTTTAACCCCTGATCTGACACCTCAGATATTTCAGGTTTGATCATTTGATATGTATATGTCTGTCACGATAACTTCTGCTTTAGACAACTATTAACTTATTATTTTAATTATTTATTAGCTTAGTTAGTAGTTAGTTAGTACTAAAACGTTACCAGTTAAATGCAGTTTAAGGATCATCCGCATTCTTCTGTTTACTGAAGCTCTGCTTTCACTTTCGATTTCCTGACTCTGTTTAAAGTTTATTCTGTGCTGAATGATGTGAAATGATCGAGTCAACCTGATATAGAAGAGCACAAACACTTTCAAGGGATAAAAATAACCCATTATATTGTTCAAATGACCGTGTTTGGACCGAGTTTAATCGGTGTTTGAGGCTTTGAGCTTCAGGAGCAGACAGTCCTATAAATCACGCTAATAAACACGCTTATACACATATAAACCCCTTCATCATCTCCACAAATAAGCGTAATGTAGAAGTATTAAACTTACATGCAGAAGTACAGACGCTCTTGTGCAGCAGGAACACAACTTGAGCTTTTTTGACGCTTTCGGTTTGTCAGCTTCCTCTTCAGTATTTTGGCGGTTGTCAAACTTAAATGTGCTTTACCGCCTCCTGCTGGACTGGAGTGTGGAACAGGAGTCTGCAGACATGGATCCAGGCAGATCACCGCAGAACACACGTTTCAGGCACACACGATTTAGGCAAACCATATATGTTAACTAATTAACTCCTTAGCATTATCGCCACCTATTAAAGTTCACAAATATGATTTCCCATTTCAGTCATTATTATTATATCGTAACGATCATTTTAACATCTCTGCAGTTTCTGAACTCAAATTATGTAAATACAATTAATTAGTTAAAGACACATGACTTTATTCACGTGTCCACATACACAAAGAAAACATAATAGACCGTCTAATTGTAGGATTAAGTGTAATAAACTAATTCTGGATCTTTATATTATCATATTTGGTTAAAATAAGTTTGTTGTAAAATATAAAAAGCAAACAATAATGTGTCACATTAAAATGAATTACTATAGTTAATCATTTAAACAATGTATAATATAGTTATAAACTGATTATCTTAGCTGATTATTTGATTATAAACTACTATCTTTAATAAACTCTCACCGCTGTTAGTTATTTATATATATTATTATTATTATTTTTAATTAGTTATTAATAGTTAATTTGTTTCTATTGCTAAATTTTGGTTTAAAAACAATATATTGCTTACAATAAATTACTACAGTATTTCATGTGGAAAATCATTAATGAAAAAGTTTAGAAAATTAAGCAAATACACACTATTAAATCGCTGGAGTAAAATATTAATATAGTGTTATACATTAATTACATGTAAAATGTATTATTGCCTATATTAACTTGCTAATATTTCCTTCATTATAAATTAATCCATTATATAAATTAAACCTGTTCAAAGTAGATCATTCAGCAAGGCCAGCAAACGAGTATCTGCTATATTGACTCTGTCAGATAATAATGACTGATCATCTATGATGACTGATAGAAAACTGTTCAGTCTATTATACTGAATGGCGATCGGAAACAACGGTCCTCATTCGCCCGTCTCGATCGCAATATCTGTGGAAAAGTAAGCACTTGTTTATTGTGTACAATATTTATTAACTATATATATCAAAATATATATCGATGACGATGTCCTAGAAGACGTTAATAACATTAACATCCGTCGTAACCATATATGGTTTGCCCAGATTGTGTGTGCTAGATTGTGTGTGCCTAAAACGTGTGTGGTTCTGCGGGCCTGCAGCTGGATATTATTGGAATGGACAGCAGATGCATACGTTGTGGCTACCTGGTTACCTCCAAATAATTTGGACCCTTCACTGTCTTTTCCAGTAATCATAGTACTGAAAATGTAATTAGTAACTAATTAAATTAAAAAACAATGTACTCATTATTATTCATAGTTTGTTTGTTGCTGTTGCAATTATCTGTAGGATGACATTGCATTAAAAGATTCAATCGTCTTTCCTGCTTGGATGCCAGGACACTGGATGTTGTGTGTAAGTATTTTGCGATTTGTTTCTTGGAAATACATGACTGCATCTGTAAATTGCTTGCACTTGTGTGGTCAGAGTTGAGAATTGCTATTGTAGTATTCCAACATAATATAACTTGTATTTTCCAGGTAATGAAGCCAAAAGATAGACACATGTACTTCTTAGATTCAACCAATCCCTATAGGTTGGGTGATGAGCACTATGTGCACAGTTTCAGGTTGCTTTAAAAATGTTTATGGTTCGGTTCGTTGCTCTTGGTTTAGAGTTCATACAAGGTTTGCGTTCAAAACGTTTCCTTAATAGTTATTTGAATGTTTGCATGATGTTCTGAATTTGCATGTGTTGAAAGTCCCAGTTACTGTGGGCTACTGTTTTTGTAGTTTGAGTACTCATTCGTGAATATTCATGTTTGTTCTTCTGTATTTTTCTTTAGTAAGATGACAGCTGAAATTGCACCAGGAACATGGATGCTACTGAAAAACAAGGTTAGATTTGTCAACATATGTCAATCTCTCGCAATTAACCTAAATTGTTTTCATTTTATTAAGGATGTGCCCCAGCAACTTGGCGGCGTGGACTGTGGAGTCTTCATGTTGATGGTAAGGCAATATCATTTTTGTCTATACATAAACTAATGCATTATTCCAATAATTGCTGCCAGATTGACTTTCATTTGTTTCTTCTATCGTTGTTATTTTTTATCTTTCAAACTCATTTTGTTGCAGTGTGCTCTATATGTTGTTTTGGGAGCCCCCTTTGACTTCACATCGGTAAGTTATTAGGAGCACAAATACTGTAACTGGATTGCATGCTATTTAGATATTTAAAAGATCTCTCTGTATTTCTGTCTTTAAGCATGATTTCCTGAAAATAAAGCAAACATGAATTAAAATGATCCATCCTGACTACAAAATGAATATCAAGTAAAAAAAGATCTGTCTTAAGTGTTTCATGAGTTGTAATAAATACATATAAATATTATGATCATACTTGAGAGGTCTTATTGCATTTAATGCATTAAAACAGTGATACATATTTTATTAATTCTATATGGTTTGCTCTGATTTCTGGCCCAGAAGTATTCTCTGACTTTTAAGTATTTGTCACAAAGCAAACATTAATATCTCATTATAACCTAGTCAAGCATGTTATGGTTTATTAGATTAATCAAGATGATTAGCAATAAAAAAATTCATGATGGAGATTAATAATTAATTAATCAATTATACAATACTCTTTCTTTGTACAAATCATATTACTGTTCTCGGGACAGCGTATGCCATATACTCCAATGGATAATCATATATGGTCTTTCCTGCCTAGATCGTGTGTGCTAGACTGTGTGTGCCTGAAACGTGTGTGGTTCTGCGGGTCTGCAGCTGGATATTATTGGACCGCAGCAGACACACACACACACACACACACACACACACACACACACACAGACAGACAGACAGACAGAGCGCCCGTTTAGCTTTACACTTATTGCATGTATATGTGACAGGATACTGGTAATCTCCACTGCTGTATGGATATCTGTTATATTAATGTACAAAATAAACCTGATTTAACATCCACAAACCGGGATTGAAGCATCTTCCTTTATAATTGTTCTGACACGCGGCTGTGCTGATGAAGTAAAGCTAAGCTAAATCGCTGTAATTCATTACACACATGCACTGTTTTAAAACATTTTAAACATGTGAAAATCACTCTTGATCAGATTTATTGATGATTGATGACCCTAGCGAACTGAACACACCTTTTATTCCCGGCTGCTTTGCGCACGTACGGTCTTGTTGATATGATTATACACGTGACCACCGGACATGTTAATGCGCGCAGCTGTCAATCAATTCGGTGGGCGGGGGGACCACTCTCCTATGTAAAGTTGCGGTCGATCTGAAAAACGCTCTAATTGGTCCACCATTTATATGTTGCTAAATTCGAAAAAAAAAAGGACTGGGTGTGTTTATTTCACCCCAATATGACAGTCTATACACCATACATGCACATATGTCTGTCCAAACAGCTTGAAAAGTAGATTTTTCACCATAGGTGCCCTTTAATTTATATTTAATAATTTATTTAAAGCTATACAGTTGAAGTCAGAATTATTAGCCCCCATTTATTTCTGTTTAATAGAGAGCAGATTTCTCCAACACATTTCTAATCATAATAGTTTTAATAACTCATTTCTAATAACTGATTTATTTTATCTTTGTCATGATGACAGTAAATACTATTTGACTAGATATTCTTCAAGATACTAGTATTCAGCTTAAAGTGACATTTAAAGGCTTAACTAGGTTAATTAGGTTAACTAGGCAGGTTAAGGTAATTAGGCAAGTTATTGTATAATGATGGTTTGTTCTGTAGACTATCGAAAACAAATATAGCTTAAAGGGGCTAATAATATTGACCCTAAAATGGTGTTTAATAAATTAAAAACTGCTTTTATTCTATCTGAAATAAAACAAATAAGACTTTCTCCAGAAGAAAAAATATTATCTGACATTCTGTGAAAATTTCCTGAATCTGTTCAACATCATTTGAGTTGAATCATTTCAGAATCATTTCAGACTTCACCTGTATATTTTCTTAGATTAAACAATACACAAACGTGGTCTGGGTTGTCAGCCAAATCTACACTACAACTAGACTACATTATTCCTCTAAATTTGACTTTCCTAAATTTACATTGAAATAAATCTAAACAAATCTTAAAAGGTCTGAAAATTGAATTGATTTTATTTTAAATTTTAAAATTGCACTGCAGTCAATTACATGTAATATAATACAATCCTGTTCTAGTTTAAACAGTTAAACTATCATATATCTGTAAATGCATAGAGAAACTCACTATTACAAATGCTCTGCTAATTTTGTTCATATAGCTATACGGTACATTTGATATATTAGCATGAAAGGTTTCATTGCACATGCATTCATATTGTTTATTACTTATTGTTTCAGATTTGCAGTGATGCAGTAGGTAGTGCTGTCGCCTCACAGCAAGAAGGTCGCTGGTTCGAGCCTCGGCTGGGTCAGTTGGCGTTTCTGTGTGGAGTTTGCATTTTCTCCCTGCGTTCGCGTGGGTTTCCTCCAGGTGCTCCAGTTTCAACCCATAATATTATAAACCCTAAATCAAATCTTTCAATATATTGAGATGTTTTGCACAGGTCCAGATAATATATAAAATGGCATGAAATGGTTTGTTTTTGCTTATCATTTTCCATTTCTTCCTGTTTCTGAGGATTAAGAATTTGTGGATATTTAGATTAGAAGCAAGTCAGAAAATCTTGAGTGAGGAAAGGATTTTTGCCGAGTAAAAAATACATAACTGTATTTATTTATTGTTCAGTAAGCGTGAAGAATTTGATGCAAGGATTCAGCTTGATTTAAAGAACACTGGTTATCTCTAGTGATGCTGTGGTCAATAAATAAATGTGAGAAATCTAATGTTGTCTGGGTTTGTGTTCGTTAGGTAGCTAAATGGTGCTGGACTTTTAGAAAGTAGTGAATTGTTAGTGTAAATGTTCAGCAGCTGTCTGGTAGTCAATACCACTGCATTCTCATTAAAGCATATCAATAATCCATATTACACTCTATTGTTTGCTTATCATTGTGTTATTGTCAGAATGTAACTTTAGATATAAACAATACAACTAAATGCATATCTCTATATGTAAACGTAGAACTAGGCTACGATTAACCAGTACACTATCCAACTATTTGTGTTTGAATTTCTCTAATTAAATGAATTAAATGAATCTGCACTTGGGCTTTTGATTATCTGAATTATCTGGTGAGTGTATCAGTTGTGCATATTCTATAGTGAGTGTATAACTCACTTCCTGATACATCAACTTAGCGTTTATATTTAGCGTAATATAATTAAAATATAGATTTATAAACAGGACATTTAATCATCTGGAGCGTTTCATCCCCCCCTACTGGACACATTAGGAACAACAGGGGCGTAAAACTGCCTGGATCCAAGTCTGCAGATGCTCCATATAGGGTGGGATTGGGGCAGAGCAAATCACAGAATCTGGATGCACAACTAGCACAGTAGGTGGCGATATGCACAAAGAATGCAATTCACCAAAAACTAAAGAGGAAGAAGAGGAAGATGAACGGATGTACCGAAACATCAAGAGCAAGTTCTGCTGAGGTTAACTACTTGATAAAACATGTTTTACAAATAAATCAAGAAACAAATCTCTCAATGAATCGCCACACTCACTTACAGTTCTTCCCAATCATTTACACACATTTTCTGAAAGCAGGTCTCATATTGTCAGAACTCCACACACACACACACACACACACACACACACACACACAGCTGCTGACTGCTCCTGCAGAGGATTGTGGGTAAATCTCTCGTCAGTCTTCAGCTCAGTTTCACTGATGATCCAGGATAAAGCCCAAACCCAGGCCAGAGCGGCTCAGTGAATGTGGTCTGGACTGAGTGGATGAGGCTCATTGTGTCTCTATAGATGTTGTAGAAGATCAGAGTTCCTGCACTGTGATCCACAAACACTCCTATTCTCCTGCTGAGCGGCTTCACTGGGAGATCAGTGTGTGTGTTATTGTGTGTGAATGAGAAACTGGAGGAAAAGCAGAGCAAACTCCAGGACTGAGCATTATATCCAAACACACACTCAACACCTCCTCCCTTCCTCCTGATGCTCTTATATGACACTGATATACACACATGATCTCCACTCCAGTCAGTCTCCCAGAAACAGCGTCCACACACACTCTCTCTGCACAACACCTGAGACCAATGATCAAATCTGTCTGGATGATCAGGATACGGCTGATTCTCCCACACACACTTCACCTCTCTGTTCTCCTCAGACAGAATGAGACGAGTGTGTGCTGTGTTTGGATCCAGTGTGAGGAAACAGACATCTGAACACAAGAACACACACATTTATAACCACAGCTGTGTGTGTGTGTGTGTGTGTGTGTGTGTGTGTCTGTAAGTGTGTGTGTGTGTGTGTGCGTGTGTATGTCTGTGTGTGTGTGTGTGTGTGTGTGTGTGTGTGTGTGTAGTCCTACATTTGTGCAGTCCTGCTGTAATCCTCGCATCTCCTCCATGATCCAGACTGTAAACACACACAGATGGAGAGAATGAGCTGTTTAGTTTCCCCCTCAGCTAATAAGCTAAAGCTAGCACTGAGCTGCTCAGCTACACGCTCCAAACTCTTCAGCTAAAACACACAACACTTGTTGGTTCCAGCCGGGATGCACAATGAATCTAACACAGTGCGTTCTTTTCCTCTGCTGTTGGTGAAGCGAGCGCAGATACTGCTCATGTTGATGGAGACACCCTGCTGCAATATTCATTTATTACAGTGATCACACTTAGCTTTGCCATCGTTCTTCAGCACATGCAGCCTTTGAGCACATGTTGCAGTCCATCTCTAAACTATGTTCAGATTATTAAAGCTGCTTGCCAGCGCCCAAGTTCCTGACAGATTAGCAAGTGAAAAATACACATGTGTGCACAGAGAAGAGGAATCCAGATGTTGATTTTAGAACAAGAGTCTGAACATTAATCCAAGTGTCTGATTCCAGAATCTGAATCCATCTTCAATCCCCAACCCTATTCCTGACCTGATATTGGAGGATTCTTCAGCACAAATGGAGGAAGAAGTTTCTCTGCTCAGCTCAAATGCTGAAACTGTACAGTGTGTCCCGCTTAATGTCACAACTGAGCCAAAACACTCCAACATTTACAGAGGAGATTCATTTCACACTCAATGATTTGCTCTTCATAGACATGACTGGAATACTCTACAAGCTGTATCTTCTGTCTGTCCTCACCCCATAACCCTCACAGAAAACTGAAGATCAGAAAAGAGCTTTCTAGTGTCTTTTTAAAGCCATTCAGTGGAAAAGCACAAGGCCAGTGATGCTCCACATACTTGAGTTTGTCCAGTGTGTAGTTTGGATCCTCCAGTTGTTCAGAGAGCAGCTTGACTCCTGAATCTCCTGGATGATTGTAGCTCAGATCCAGCTCTCTCAGGTGTGAGGGGTTTGAAGTCAGAGCTGAAGACAGAAAACCACAGCCTTCCTCTGTCACCATACAGCCAGACAATCTACAAACACAGCAATAGTCCACATCACACAGTTGGACAATCACACATCTCTTTGTGTTGTGAAGATGCTGACTGCTGTTTCTGCTCATGTCAACAGCAGTGATGAACACACACACACACACACACACACACACACATCCTGATCAGCTCTCCTTATTGATCAAGCCCTCACATCAGCAAACACACTCACACACTCAACAAGGACTCAACATCATCTGTAGAACTGTATATCAATAGAAATAAAATCACACTCCTGCACATTTGGGCTCCACATCTGGTAAGACTTAAGGGCTGTTCACAAGGAAAGTGATGTTGAATGTTGACACACACAGACATAGTCACAACCTGCTAAAGTTTTCAAAAAGTGAACTAAGACTGCAACTATTTGGGGAAATCTCTATAAAAGGTCTTCAAATCTGATTTAGATTTAAAGGAATTGTTTTTCATCTTTAAAATAGGATTTATTCTTGTGTTTAAAGCTTTTGTCATTACGCTACTTCAGTGTCTCAGACTCATTCACAAATGATAATTAAATGCTGGATTAATGCACAAGAGAGTTTGGCGACACGTTTTAGAGCATTTCAAATATATATTATATGTGCACGCTGTATAAGAGCACATACAGCCGCTCAGCATAATGGAGTACAGCCCATTCTGAAAATCCAGATTTTCCTCCATTTCACAGTCAATATAGGCAGTGTATTTTGGTGCATTTAAACAAAACAGATTTATTCAACAGAAATATTTATTACAAGAATATTTTAGTCATCAAACATATTCAGAAATTGAAAGATAACACAATTAAATTCAGGCTAAATATTGCAAAAAACCCTACAAAATTTCAGCTGAATTCTTCCATTGTTTTGCTTCTCTTGATTTTTCCTCTTTTTTCATTTTGTATTGAATATTTTTCTAGAACAGATCAATTTGAGTGGACCAGTTTTTGGAGCTTTATCATAAGTTATTTTGTTAGATGAGCTCCAGATTTGGCTAATCTATTGTATATCCACAAATATAATATTGTAGAGCTTCCTATTTCAAATAGGAATGTAAAAGAGAGATTAGTGAGGGGTGTACTTATATATGCTGAGCACTGTATATTGTTCACCCAGAGTGTTTACATGGTCACACAGCAAGTCATACAACAAGCATTTAGTTTGGGCTAGCTGTTGCAGATGGACATTGCTGTACACTGCCCTTGATGGGTTAGTGGGGGAGTGTCTGTTGTCTCTAAGTGTCAATTATTCATGAGCATTGTCACTCACGCATACCGCTGAGATCACCCAAAACAAAGCCAACAAATCCTAGATCATTTGTAATGTTTTCTTTGAATGAGAGAACAGAATCATTTTCACATAATTGTGCAGTAAATATTCCAGCCTACAAGACTGCTTACTCTAAAGTCTTGTTCTGGCACATTCAGTCTGCTTTTTGGACCTTATTTCAGCTATTTTGTCCTCTAAAACCTACTAACCACACATAATATTTATTTCTAAAAAACACAAGCATGTACACCAATATTTCTCACATATTATTGTAGCACAGTTTGTGCTGAATACAAATAAAATACATGTTGGCCAGTACTATGAAAGAAGTAGCTGAAATAAGCACAAATGTCAGGGCATGTCAAAACATCTCAGGGGTCCCAAAATCACCTCAGACCCCTGAGGGTTAACTACAGGTATAGTATGAGCAGTGTGAAACATAATTACTGATCAACCATAATTCCTGTTATCTGGGGTTTAGTATCACCCAGGGTTAACATGTTCAAGCATGAAAAGCCCTAATATGAAACTGTCTGACTGTAGTTATTGTAGAGTGGAGAATCATTTACCTCAGTGTCTCCAGTTTACAGTGTTGACTCTTCAGTCCATCAGAGAGAAGCTTCACTCCTGAATCCTGCAGGTCATTGTTACTCAGGTCCAGCTCTCTCAGGACACAGTTTGAGGATTGTAGAGCTGAAGACAAACTCTTACAGGACCGAACAGTGAGATTACAGCTCTGTAGCCTGTGTAGAGGACAAACACAATATGTATGTGTTGATCTGGTGTGTTTAGTAGTCTGAAGCATGTATGAATGTAGTGACTGGTTTAACTTTACCAATTATTGAGCACATCTGGTGATTTTAGCTTTAAATAGTATTAATGTCTATAAAACACAATTAAATGGCTTCCTTCAGATGCTCCAATAGCCCAACTCTTCATTAACCACCTAACACTGCAAGACAGGAAATACTTTTTAAACTGTTTTATTTATTAATATTTAATGAACAAACTAATAACAATAATTTTCTGTAGCATCTTTAAAAGTTGCATCTCAAAGCCCTTTACAGAATAAAGTGAAACAGGTGGGTATATAACAGAAATAAAGAAATTAAATAATAAAACACGGAGAGAACATGTAAACTCCACACAGAAATGTCAACTTGACCAGGTAAAGACTTGAACCAGGGACATTCTTGTTATGAGGCCTCGATGCTAACCACTGGGCCTCTGTGCCACCCTGTCAAGGAAAGAGGAGGAGTAGGGGTGGAAGGGGGGATTCTTCAAAGCGAAGGCGGCTAAGGTAAGATACTCTGGTTATTATAGTGATTTAGGAATCATCTGATTGGTGGATCCAATGCATTAGCAGTCAATCATAATCACATGCTCCTCTCATAATTAGTTTATTAATAAACTTCAGTTAAATACACAGATTCTGTGCATCACAGTGTATTAGCGATTCCTTCTATACACAATTGTTCATTCTCCACAATTAAAGTATACAGTTTTGCCTTTTAATACAAGCAGTCAGATATATGAAGTGTTTTAATTTTAACAGCAAATTTTGATTTAGTTTTAGTCGTATTTCAGCCTTCTGAATCATTTTAGGTTTAGTCGACTACATTTGATCAGAGTTTTAAGCTGCTCTTTGGTGTCTGACCACAAGATCTGCTCAATAGTTCCAGAGTGCACAAGCTCTTTCATGCTGATGATTTCTAGGCGCAGTCTCTTTTCAGTAACAGATTTTGTAGATTTGAGAGCATCGAGAACAGAATGATTGTCTGTTATTCATACAATGGGCAAGTTGTTGCATGAGCAGTCACCAGTGGTGATCTCTGAGTAGAGTGTAGCAAGGAAAACTGCATTGTCAATCCCGTCTGCAAGTGCCAAAGCCTCTGCTGCTAAGGTACTTCGTACAACCCTCCTGATGCGTTTTGACTGCCAGGATATTGGTGAGAATCTTCCATTTTCTCCCATAAGCATGATGAAATGTCTACATTGTGTGCCACCATCTGGTAGGTTTCCCATTGAGGAATCACTGAACACTACTAGCTTAACAGAGCTGTTGTTCCCCAAGTACTGAAACCTCAAGTTAAGCTCTTCTGATCTGAGTTTTGGGATAAGTTTATTTGCACAATGCAGGGTCTGAACAGAAGCATGCTTTGTGTTAGATGCCAAGATGGATATGTCACACATTATGTCAGGTCTGCTTTGTCTGGCAGCCCACAATATTTGTCCAACCTTTCTTAGTCTAGCCTGATGCACTCGTACATACTGTAGGTTCCGCCATGCCTGACAAATACAACTACACCATCTTGGCCTAGGACCACACCTGGACCTTTCCACTCACTGCAGTCTATTCTCTTATAATATACTTTGTCCCCTGTCTCATATCTGTCTCATATCTATCATGAACAGGTCACAGTTGCTTACGAAGGGCTCTTCTGATTCTTTCTGAGCATTCGGCTTCTGTGAATGCTTTTCTCATTGCATGCAGTGTTTCAATTTGTTTAGCAACCCAGGTACTTGTCCTTGTTTCCAGAGCTGGTGGCTTATCAGTGAGCACTGAAAGCAGATTCGGGTTTTGCTCAAACACTAGCTGGTAAGGGCTGAAACTGTGTTCATTCTTAGCCATTAATGCCCAGTCAAGGGCTGTTTTCCAGTCACAGTTGTTGTCCTTTTTCACCTTCAGCTAAATTTCAGTGAGGGTCTGATTATGCCTTTCTAAAAGGCCATTGCTCCATGGGCTGTAGGCCGCAGTTGTTTTAACTTGAATGTTAACATTTTCAGCCATATCCCTCATTTCGTCGTTATTAAATTCACCTCCGTTGTCACTAAACAGTCTGCATGGAGGACCATGAACACTTATTCAACAGTGAATAAACTGCTTCACCATCTCTCTTGGGTTCTTTGTGGTGACAATACTCCCTGCACTGAAGCGTGTGAAGCGGTCAATAGCATGCAAATACCATATTCCAGGCCCAAACTCATGCAAGTCCACTGCCACAGTCTCATTATATGTTGATGCCATATTCAAACCTACAACAGGGTTATGTTTTGGCTTACTGTATCTACTACATGCATCACAGTTTTTCACAATGTTCATGAGAATAGTGTTGCTTTCATCATCATGATTACCTGAGCAGGCCAGTCATTTGTTTAGTCTATCGGCTGAAGCATGTCCAAATTGTCTGTGTAGTTTCAACAGTACTCTCTCCTTTTCTTTAGTTGTCATGTTTTCTGTCACAGACAGAATTTCTTCATTTGGTGTCGTGGTCTCACTTGTCTCCTTTTCTTCTAGAATGCGGTCATCTCTCAAGTTCACACAGAAATGTCCTGAAGTTATTAGCTCAAGTTTAACAGGTTGTTTAAACGTTGTTGCTTTGTCATGTGCAATGTCCAGAACTGCACTTGCTCTTTTGAGTGATGCTTTGCTTAAATGCATTGGTATATCAGCAGGAACAACTTCTGTCTCTATTTTGCATTTGGTGTGTCCTATTCTTGTTGCAATAGTACCTTTCTTTGTGGAGTAAACAACTTTGCCATCACCAAATCTAAAAGGTCTTGCACTTTGTTTCTCACTTATTTTTTGGAACTCACTCTCTGTTAGCCCACTTGTGTAATCTTCAAGCCATTTTTCCCCACACACGGTTCTTGTACAGGCTGTGTCAATCACAGCTGATCCTAAAGCCTCCACCATGAAGATTTCAGAGTTAGACATAGAATCATTTGAAAACAAAGTGATGTTACATTCTTCAATGTCATCTTTTAATCTTACATCTTTTGTCATTTTTACATGTTCCTTTTTATTGGGACAGTCCTTTGCCCAGTGAAATGTGCTTTGGCAATAGCACATTTTGTTCTTCTCCCATATTTATCAAGGGGATTTGTACCTTGAGCTACAGTTTGGAATTGCTGTGTATTATTTAGCTTAGTTCCCCGTTTGCCTGAGCATCTTATGTAGTAAGCGTCATCTGCGCTCTGCAGAGTACTGGCACCCTCTTGTGGTGAAGTAACGTTAGGATGATTTCAAGTCCGTGAAAGAAACGGTGGGGCAAGCTGTTAGCGCTAATTGTTTATCTTTAACAGTAAGACCAGCCTTATCGAGTAGCTTGAAAGCTAGTACAGCATCTGGGAGCTCCATTTTGAACTTACGCAGCCTGTTGTATCGACGTTTGAACTTGACGATGTGGTCCACCATAGAAACACCACTTTCTCTTATGATCCGGTCAAACTCTGTGTACGCTTCGTACTGTCGATCTCTTTTCTTCTTTTAAAAACACAGAGTCCAATTTTTCTATTATTATCTATGTTTGCATACCATTGTCAGCATTCAAATCATCCGTGGGTATTTCCAGTGCGCTGTTTTTTGTCTGCCCGTTAGTGACAAGGTAACTGCCAAGGCTTGTTTCTTTTGTCCAGGTCTGTGACGTGTCTCCAGATTTCAATCTCATTTTTCCAACTTTCATAAGCTGTTTTTTCGTCAAACAATGGCAGATTTTTGTAATTCCCAGCAGCAGCCATCCTCTGCTACCAATGTTAAATCAAATCACTACAGCGGTTCTTTTTATTTGTAACACACATTCTCTCCAACACATAACTCCCGCATCTGGTAATACAATATGTAAATGTCTGTGTGATATTGTTGAGTGGAGAATCATTTACCTCAGTGTCTCCAGTTTACAGTGTTGACTCTTCAGTCCATCAGAGAGAAGCTTCACTCCTGAATCCTGCAGGTCATTGTTACTCAGCTTCAGCTCTCTCAGGACACAGTTTGAGGATTGTAGAGCTGAAGACAAACTCTCACAGCACTGAACAGTGAGGTAACAGCCCTGTAGCCTGTGTAGAGAACAAACACAATATGTATGTGTTGGTCTGATGTGTTTAATAGTCTGAAGCACATCTGACTGTAGTGACTGGTTTAACTTCACCAATTAGTGAGCACATCTGGTGATTTGAGCTTTTAATAGGATTTAGGTTTATGCAACAAAAGTAAATGGCTTCCTTCAGATGTCCGAATAGATGAAGAAATATTTTAATCAAAAGACGAGAAGATCATACACAAAGGTCCACAGATAACAGACAATAAAACACATGAACAAACTAAATAATAATCATTTCCTTTAGCACATTTAAAAGCTGCATATCAACAGACAAATAAAAGCAAACAGAGATACAGAAATATAGAAAATAAATACATCTATTTTGAAGTGCCAGTGATAAGGACTGCCTCACCTGTGTATGCAAAATTTAAGGACACATTATATCTCTGTGCTCCAGCTGTTTATCCTGATCCACAGGATCTGCCCTGATTTACTGTCCAGTAGTCCCTGCCTTGGCTTTGTCCTCCTTCCTGTTCACCTGTCTGTCAGTTTCCCCCTCACCATCTGTCCTGTACCCTGTCATGGTTTCATTTACCTGCCTCTCCCCCATCACCCTTGTCCCCTGTAACACCTCCAGCTTGCTGAACTCACTCTTGTTTTGTGTTTTCCTCTGAGGATCATCTGGAATCTTCTCCTAGAAGGGAGCTATGTCATGGTCCTGGTTGGCCTGTCCTTGTACTGTTGTGTTTTTCTTATGTTCTCTGTGTTCACCTCATGTTTTCCCCATGTTACTCTTGTTAGTTGCCCAGTTACTCTTAACCCCCTTGGTAACCTATTAGTCTCTGTGTGTTTAAGCTCCTCTGTTTCAGTCATTATGTGTTGATCAGAGTTTGCTGTATGTGTGTATGTTTCTCTTGTCTGTGTTTTCTGCTCTTCAGCTCTGTCATTTTCTTTGTGTATGGATTTTACTTAACATTAGAACTGCACCTAAATGCACCTCTTGCATTTGCTTTGCCTGCCTGCATGATTAGAGGAAGATATGATAAAGAAGAGGGTGGCACTGTGGTTCAGTGGTTAGCACTTTCGCCTAACAACAAGAAGGTCGCTGGTTTGAGTCCCAGCTCCAGTTTCCCCCACACAGTATGTCCAGCTATAGGAGGGCTTTAAAATCTGCCAGGGCTGAGCACCTCTGCAAACTGATAGAAAATAATCATAACAATCCTAGATTCTTATTTAACACCATTGCTAAATTAACAAATAATCGGTCATCTTTGGAACAAAACGTTCCACCGCAAATTAGTAGTGATGACTTCATGAATTTTTTCAGTGATAAAATAGAAGGCTTTAGACAGAAAATAGGAGATATTAAACTTTCTGCACCGCCTTATACTTCAAATCCAGTAAACACGCCTCTGAATCTAAATAACCTACAGTGCTTTAAAATCATAGAACAGGAAGAGCTAGACAAAATTATAAATAGCTCTAAATCAGCTACGTGTATATTGGACCCAATTCCGACAAAGTTACTGAAAGAATTGCTACCTGTTATAGGAGAACCTCTTCTTAACATTATCAACTCTTCTTTATCTTTAGGCCATGTTCCAAATCCTTACAAGTTAGCTGTTATTAAACCTATTATTAAGAAACCACAACTGGACCCCAGCAACTGAGCTAATTATAGGCCTATTTCAAACCTTCCATTTATATCTAAAATACTAGAAAAAGTTGTTTCTGCTCAATTATGCTCCTTTCTGCAGACCAACAATGTTTTTGAAGTGTTTCAGTCAGGTTTCAGAGCTCATCACAGTACAGACACTGCATTAGTGAAAATAACCAACGATTTACTCTTAGCTGCTGACCAAGGGTGCATCTCGCTATTAGTTCTACTCGATCTTAGTGCTGCATTTGACACCATTGACCATGGTATCCTCATTAATCGCTTAAAGTCTACAGGTGTCCAGGGACAGGCCCTACAATGGTTTAAGTCATACTTATCTGACCGTTACCAGTTTGTGAATATTTTTGGACAGCCTTCACAAATCAGCCCAGTAAAATACGGGGTGCCTCAAGGATCAGTTTTAGGCCCTTTGCTGTTTACAATATACATGCTACCCCTGGGAGACATTATTAGAAGACATGGGATCAGCTTTCACTGCTATGCAGATGATACTCAATTATATATTTCAACTAAACCTGACAAGACGTCTAAACTGTCCAAGCTAACTGAGTGTATTAAAGATGTTAAAGACTGGATGACCAACAATTATCTTCGCTTAAACTCAGACAAAACAGAATTATTACTTATTGGGCCTAAATCCTGTACACAGCAGATCTCACAACTCGACCTACAATTAGAGGGATACAAAGTTAGCGTTAGCTCTACTATAAAAGATCTGGGTGTCATATTAGACAGCAATTTAACTTTTAAAAATCATATATCCCATGTCACAAAAACTGCTTTCTTTCATCTGAGAAATATTGCTAAGTTACGAAGTATGCTATCCATCTCAGATGCAGAAAAGCTAGTCCATGCTTTTATGACTTCTAGGCTGGACTACTGTAATGCACTGTTTGCTGGCTGCCCAGCATCCTCTATTAACAAACTTCAATTAGTACAAAATGCAGCTGCCAGAGTTCTTACCAGGTCTAGAACATATGATCACATCACCCCAATTTTATCCTCCTTACACTGGCTGCCTGTTAAGTTTCGTATTGAATTTAAAATATTGCTTCTTACATATAAAGCTTTAAATAATCTAGCTCCTGTTTATCTAACCAATCTTCTGTCTCGCTACAATCCAACTCGCTCTTTAAGGTCTCAAAACTTAGGGCTTCTGGTAGTACCTAGAATAGCAAAGTTGAGTAAAGGAGGTCGAGCCTTCTCATTTATAGCTCCTAAACTCTGGAATAGCCTTCCTGATAACGTCCGAGGCTCAGACACACTCCAATTCAAAACTAGATTATCGACCTATCTGTTCAGTAAAGCATACACTTAGTGCACCACTTAGGGGGCTTCCACACAGGTTATGCAACTTGTTGATATACACTGTGAACATCAGCTACGCTAATTATTTTCTTTATTCTCCATTTCCACCTGTGGATACTCTTCCCGAGGCCCTCAGACTATGCAGAGTCACTGATTCGATCCAAGACCAACGACGAGATGATCCCAAGGTTTCCATATCCTGGACCTGGCCGAATCCTGAGCAGCTACTGTGATGGTCATGGAAGAGTGGAGAACATGAGACTGATTCCTGTGACGCTTCAGAGACAGACGAGTCTTCGCTGAGGCCAGCTTCCAGCCTCCGCCACTGAGACTGCAGCTCTGCACAAGACGTTTGGCCAGCGGAGAAATTAAAATGGTCGTGCCCAACTGAGCCTGGTTTCTCTCAAGGTTTTTTTTCTTCACTTCCGCCATTAGTGAAGTTTTTTTTCCCTCTCCGCTGTCGCCACTGGTTTGCATGGTTCGGGATCTGTAGAGCTGCGCATCGTTGGATTTGCCCTTCAATATTTGGACTCTCAATAGTGATTATTAAACCACACTGAACTGAGCTCAACTGAACTGAACTTAAACACTACAAACTGAACTACACTGTTCCTATTTACTGTGACCTTTTTTATGTGAAGCTGCTTTGACACAATCTACATTGTATAAGCGCTATACAAATAAAGGTGATTTGAATTGAATTGAAAGTTACTGTTGGGGCTGAACAAAAAATGTAATAATAAAAAACTCATAAATTTACATTTTATGTAAAAAAAAAACACATTGTTGTGAAGCTATGAATGTAATATGGCCTTTTTAATGTTTTGTCTGAAGTGTAACCTGGATAAATAAGTGAATTGTATGAATTTTGAACAGTGTAATGAAAGAAAAGAAAAAAATGGCAATGCCTGATCTCATCTGAACTCGGAAGCAAAGCAGGGTTGGGCCTGGTTAGTACTTGGATGGGAGACCGCCTGGGAATACCAGGTGCTGTAAGCTTTTTGAATTCCTTCATTTGGCAAAAAAATTCATAAATAAATAAAAAATAAATAAAAAACTATTGAGGGGCCAAGGGCATTGTTTCTGTCAGTGCTGTGTCAAGGCAAGCTGAGCGGCACTTGGCTCCTGGTGCTGCGCCTATTTTTAAATAGCCAACTCTTGACGGCTGCTCTCGCTTACGGCCATACCACCCTGGCAATGCCTGATCTCATCTGAACTCGGAAGCAAAGCAGGGTTGGACCTGGTTAGTACTTGGATGGGAGACCGCCTGGGAATACCAGGTGCTGTAAGCTTTTTGAATTCCTTCAAGGAGGAGGACCGTGGTAGCATCAAATTGCTGTCTCAGCGTAAAGTATCGGAACTACTCACTGATTGGTGTGATTGAAAACGGTCTCATTCAGTTCACTGCTTTGAAGCAAGGAGAGAAGGAAGAGGTTCCACCGATATTTGGACTCGAATCACTGGACTAACCATTACACCATGGAAACAAGACCCTTCTTATAGGCTATCTAATGCTCGGAAACTGTTGTTGAAACAGGCCTCTGTGAAAGCCAAGCTGTCCCTCAAAGCCAAAAGCAACTGCAAGGGCTCGTCCAGTAAATGAAACTGGGACCTCTCACACCCAAAGCAAGAATCATACCCCTAGACCAACGAGCCTATAAAAATCAGCAAGTTTACATGGCAACACTATCTGCTGACTAACCGGCATTCTCTGAAAACGGCCTCTGTCTAAAACCTCAACGCCCTCATAAAACATGAGACAACTGTACGGGCTCACTTGGAATTTGAACCTGGGAGCTCTCGTGGCATGAGCGAGAATCATTCTCCTAGAACAGCAAGCCACTGTGCAGGGAAGGTTTTATGTGGTGATACTATCTGCTGACAAACTGGAATTCTTCGAAAGAAGATTTTATGAAAGCCATAATGCCCCCCTGTAAAACACAAGACAGCTGCAAGGGCTCGTCCGGGATTTGAACCCGGGACCTCTCGCACCCAAAGCGAGAATCATACCCCTAGACCAACGAGCCACTAACACGCAAAGCTTTCACATGGCATCAGAAGCAGTGCATGGTTGGAAATCTTTATGTAACAATTGAGTCACAACATACCTTCAAAATCTCATGCGTTGAAGCAGGGCTTGTGCGTGAATTCTCCCACCCAAAACCAGACTCGCAGCCCCAGACCGACAAGTTGAGTCACTCGTTTACTTATAAATTTTTGTTGTCCAGCTGTTTCAGTGAGTAAATTGATCTCATCAGTTTCACAGATTTATGCTGCATGGCAAAACCACACATAATGTTACATAAGTGATTGCTGAAGGAGGACCGTGGGAGCATCAAACAGCTATCTCAGCGTATAGTATCGGAACTACTCACTGATTGGTGTGATTGAAAATGGTCTCATCCATTTCACTGATTTAAAGCAAGAAGCAAAGGCAGAGGTTCCACCGAGATTTGAACTCAGATCACTGTATTCAAAGTCCAGAGTGCTAACCATTACACCATGGAACCAAGACACTTCTTACAGGCTATCTAATGCTCAGAAACTGGTTATGAAACAGGCCTCTGTGAAATCCAAGCTGTCCCTCAAAACAAAAATCAACCGCAAGGGCTCGTCCAGGATTTTAACCCGGGACCTCTCACACCCTAAGCGAGAATCATACACCTAGACCAACTAGCCACTAAAACATGAAGTTTTCACATGGCATCAGAAGCAGTGCATGGTTGGAAATCTTTATGTAACAATTGAGTCAGTACATACCTTCAAAATCTCATGCGTTGAAGCAGGGCTTGTGCGTGAATTCTCCCACCCAAAACTAGACTCGCAGCCCCAGACCGACAAGTTGAGTCACTGCATAACAGCAGATGCCACCCACCCAACGCACAACTTCTTCAGTCTGCTGCCATCAGGGAGGAGACTGCGCAGTCTCCAGGCCAGGACCAACAGACTGAAAGACAGCTTCATCCATCAGGCTGTCAGGAAGCTGAACTCTCTCCCAGCTCTGCTCCCCGCTCCCTCCCCACGCACCTCCTCCCCTCGCACCTCTGGACTCTGACACACATACACACACACACACACACACACACACATATTAATTTATATATATTTGGTTGACAATAAATAAATAAAAGAAAGAATTAATGAATGAATCCTACAGTCTGCTTGTGCCTCTATGTTTATAGAGTTACTGGAGACATCCAGTAAGACACAGTCAAATATTCAGTCCAAATGCACTGGAGAGACCTGAAACATGTTAATTTTTCCTTATTGGCTATATGACATTTAGATGTTGCATAATATTCTGTGGTCTTAAGGAAAGTGTTAAGTATTTCAGCACATAAGAGCAAATATAGCTTATAGCCCATTTCGTTGCGCTCGGCAGCTTTTCACTAATAAAGCTTTTCATGTAAATTTCATTTTTCAATTTTAGCACGTCATATAAAAACATCGGCATTTATGATATCCTGCCGCCGGGCCTGCTATAGCGAAACTTTATTGTTTGAGAAGAAACAAAAACGGAAACTGCATGAAAACCTGGCTGGGAAGACGGCGATAACATGAATTTTCTGTTCTTCAACGAGAAAAAAAAAAAAAAAAAAAAAAAAAATTGCAGACACGACACAATGACGGCGTTAATTATACAACGCAGTGTTTGCGGTCATATTAACAACTAACATTAATATCAATAACTCCTCTCGCTTTAGACTTTACCTTTTAGAGCTTGTTCTTGTCGGCGCAATATAAGTTTATTGCATGTATAGCTACGAATCAGATTATGAAGAATGATTAAGAGCATGCTTTTCCTTTATTTCATCCTTTCCGTAAGGTGTTTTATTTATTTATTTATTTATAATTTTTTAAATAATGATGACAATATTCACTGTCTAAGCATTCCTCGGTATACTACCAACAAATTACGCCCCTGTACCCAAGTAGCCTACCTAAGTTAATTTACATTTCATGTAAAAATTAAGAAATCAAAAAAGACCAAAGTATTATACTAAATATCCGTACAAACGAACATGTTTGTTGTTTAACTTTCGTTGATAAAACAACACAATACAGCCTATAATAATGTAGGCTAGTTAAATAGAAATAACTTTAACTGCTTGAAACGGTAAACGTTACATTTTAGAAACTTCACAAATACTAATCAATAATAATATAAATAGTAACGAAGAACAAAAATATTAGCCTAGGCTTGTAACAACATAAGTCAGATGTTGAAAAAAAACTGCGTCTCTCCGCCTTTTGTTTTCTATTCATATTTTAAATTCTTTGCCAGAAAAACTAACATGTTGACTTTGTTCGGTTTAAGCGGAGACTTATTTGAGATTACAATGTTTCCAGCAGCACTGAGACGGTGTGCCTGTAACGCATGCAGATACTTTTTCGCAACCGTGGCAAAGAGGGTATCTTGCTCCGCCGCCTGCATTTCTCGCGAAACATCGCGGAGCGGCGCGTTCTCAACTACCAAATATGCTGCTCCATTTCTCATCAACGTCTACTATTTATCAGTTTCTCTTTTGTATTTGGCCATTTTTGAAAAGGCCTCTCTGCCATACCTGGCTGGACTAGCTGGGCATTTGCGTTCAGTAGATGACACCGGAGCTGGCTCCGCATTTCATGGACTGGGTGACATGACCGCAGCTCTGGAGGTTCGACGTGTTTGTCCATTTAACACTTATTTTTCTAAACAAGCCCAACAAATAGCTTCATCCTAATTATTGATTCGCCTTTCTCGTTCGCCACGAATCCAAAATGTTTCCAGATTGGCGCTGAGCGAGCATAAGCAGAGCGTAAAACACTGGCTGCAGTCAGTAAACCATTTAACAGATGCCCCGTCTGCAGCCAAACTTTAAAAATGTATAAAGCATATTTTAATCGTTTAACTGATACCATTCATCGGTTACAAACGTGCCCTTTCGGTTATTTTGAGCATCCCCAACTAAACCGCATGTGAAAGCTCTATTTTTTTTTCTCTCACGGCCGCACGCCGGAGATCCGGCATGGTGCCGGAATACTTTAAGCCCTGGTAAGATCATGTTTATTACTAAGAAAACTAAATCAAAATTTTATTTTAATTGAACACATCTGATCACATAAGGTACGCACAGAAAAGTCTGTTTAGTGTTGTGGAAAGGCAAAGCTGAATATCTGTGGTTAAACTGCCACCCAGCGGTCAAAAGCTGCTGGCGCACCAAGTACCGCTGTCGCCGCGGTATGAATGGCGCCATAAGGAAAACATTGAAGTAGTAACATCTGTATACAGTGTAATCAACAATAAACAATAGAACATGTTTTATTCCACTGTAGTAAATATAATAAAGTACGACACGATCTTATTCAATCAGTTAAAAAGAGCAAACTTCATGATTTCATATTGGCAGGTTTATTAGGGAAAAATCTAGTGAGGTATATAATGACATAATCAAAATTGTTACAGAAACCCATTTAGAGTAAAGAATATAGAACAATATAATCAGAGGAATTAATTGTTAGCCCACTCCACCCCCTCCCCATTATTTATTTATTTGTTTATTTTTTTCATCTCCTCCTCCCTCTTTCCTCCCCCCTCTCTTTTTACACTTCAGTTATTATTTAACCAGTTCCATACTCCATTCCAGTCGGTGGCGGTAATGCACCTACAAGTCTGGTTGCCAACCGCCAGTAAAACCCAAAGAAGAAGAAGAAAAAGAAACTGATTATTTAAAGTTTCAGGTTTTTCATTTGATACTAAATTATGTACCTGCTGTTGACAATATTATTTTAACCCTTTATACAACGTAATACTATTTTACTCAAAGTAAGGAGAACTATTGAACAACGTGTGCGTGTGTGTAATAAGTGTTTTACTGAAGGTTTAATTTATTAAACAGCACAATGTCATTCCATTCGAAGTTTACATCACTATATATAAGAAATGTAGTACTAGTTTTAATCAGCTCATTTGTGGCTATTGTTTCTTGCTCAGACTTACCTGATTTCTTTTAGTTAATTACTCTCATATAAATAAACTGTTGAAGCAAGTGTTGAAGAGAAGTTATTTTGTTTCTGTTCATTGTTTTATTTATTTTAAACAGGACATTTTTATTGCTTTGTTAATTTTAACAGGATAAAGTGTCCAAACACAGAGAAAAATTATATTTAAAAAGTCATGACTAGTTAGTGGAACTAAAACATGTAGTAGTAATGAATACTTTTTACTTGAAGGGCACCTATTTTACCCCCTTTTCAAGATTTAAGATAAGTCTTTCATGTCTGTAACGTTTCAGCTCAAAACACCCATCAGATTATTTGTTATACCTTTTAGAATGTTAAGATTTTCTGCTTTAATTATCTTAAAATGTTTAGAGTAAAGGTTTTGATCAGCTCCAAATATGTGTGTCTGTGTATGTGAGAAAGTGGAAAACGAGGGAGAAATGTATCAATAAGTCACGACTGCAACAGTAAGTGGCATAAAAGGTTTTTTTTTTAAAAAGACTTTTATTTTGGCGTGGCGTGTGATGTCATAAAGCTGCGCCGGTGTTGTGCCAAAATCTGTGACCCGTCGAAAACTGTGACCAGAGGGCGCTGTTGAGGCAAAAAACGCTTGTGAACGTGCTTATCGTGAGCGCACGTTATCGTGAGCGCGCAGACACTATTGAAAGCGATGTTGTGTGTTCAGCGTCACAGAATACGACTGGTGATGGGATCGTATACTCAAGTCGACTGTGCAAGTTACATATTCGCAGTTCTCTCTCTTTTTATGAAGAATTTGGCCGTCTTTACTCCAGGGTCACGCTGTCAGGTCAAATTTATGGGCATTCAAATCTCTCTCTCTTTCCCTCTGTCTGTCTACCTCTACAGACAATTACATATTATGTTGAATAAAGATACTGGATGTGACAATCCAGCCTCTCTTCTTTTTTTCATAAAGCATCTATACTTCAGGTAACTGAATCTGACAGGTCAACCCTAATTTACTAATACTAATAGTTTTTTTTTAACACACACACACAAATGCATATATATATATATATATATATATATATATATATATATATATATATATATATATATATATATATATATATATATATATATTCAATTCAATTCAATTCACCTTTATTTGTATAGCGCTTATACAATGTAGATTGTGTCAAAGCAGCTTCACATAAAAGGTCACAGTAAATAGGAACAGTGTAGTTCAGTTTGTAGTGTTCAAGTTCAGTTCAGTTTAGCTCAGTTCAGTGTGGTTTAATAGTCACTACTGAGAGTCCAAACACTGAAGAGCAAATCCATCGATGCGCAGCTCTACAGATCCTGAACCATGCAAGCCAGTGGCGACAGCGGAGAGGGAAAAAAAACTTCACTAAAGGCGGAAGTGAAGAAAAAAAACCTTGAGAGAAACCAGACTCAGTTGGGCACGACCATTTTAATTTCTCCGCTGGCCAAACGTCTTGTGCAGAGCTGCAGTCTCAGTGGCGGAGGCTGGAAGCTGGCCTCAGCGAAGACTCGTCTGTCTCTGGAGCGTCATAGGAAACAGTCTCATGTTCTCCACTCCTCCATGACCATCGCAGTAGTTGTTCAGGATTCGGCCTGGTCCAGGATATGGAAACCTTGGGATCATCTCGTCGTTGGTCATGGATCGAATCAGTGACTCTGCATAGTCTGGGGGCCTCGGGAAGAGTATCCCCAGGTGGAAATGGAGAATAAAGAAAATAATTAGCGTAGCTGATGTTCACAGTGTATATCAGCAAGATGCATAACCTGTGTGGAAGCCCCCTAAGTGGTGCACTAAGTGTATGCTTTACTGAACAGATAGGTCTTTAATCTAGTTTTGAATTGGGAGAGTGTGTCTGAGCCTCGGACGTTATCAGGAAGGCTATTCCAGAGTTTAGGAGCTATAAATGAGAAGGCTCGACCTCCTTTACTCGACTTTGCTATTCTAGGTACTACCAGAAGCCCTGAGTTTTGAGATCTTAAAGAGCGAGTTGGATTGTAGCGAGACAGAAGATTGGTTAGATAAACAGGAGCTAGATTATTTAAAGCTTTATATGTAAGAAGCAATATTTTAAATTCAATACGAAACTTAACAGGCAGCCAGTGTAAGGAGGATAAAATTGGGGTGATGTGATCAAATTTTCTAGACCTGGTTAGAACTCTGGCAGCTGCATTTTGTACTAATTGAAGTTTGTTAATAGAGGATGCTGGGCAGCCAGCAAACAGTGCATTACAGTAGTCCAGCCTAGAAGTCATAAAAGCATGGACTAGCTTTTCTGCATCTGAGATGGATAGCATACTTCGTAACTTAGCTATATTTCTCAGATGAAAGAAAGCAGTTTTTGTGACATGGGAAATATGATTTTTAAAAGTTAAATTGCTGTCTAATATGACACCCAGATCTTTTATAGCTAACTTTGTATCCCTCTAATTGTAGGTCGAGTTGTGAGATCTGCTGTGTACAGTATTTAGGCCCAATAAGTAATAATTCTGTTTTGTCTGAGTTTAAGAGAAGATAATTGTTGGTCATCCAGTCTTTAACATCTTTAATACACTCAGTTAGCTTGGACAGATTAGACGTCTCGTCAGGTTTAGTTGAAATATATAATTGAGTATCATCTGCATAGCAGTGAAAGCTGATCCCATGTCTTCTAATAATGTCTCCCAGGGGTAGCATGTATATTGTAAACAGTAAAGGGCCTAAAACTGATCCTTGAGGCACCCCGTATTTTACTGGGCTGATTTGTGAAGGCTGTCCATTTATATTTACAAACTGGTAACGGTCAGATAAGTATGACTTAAACCATTGTAGGGCATGTCCCTGGACACCTGTAGACTTTAAGCGATTAATAAGGATATATATAAAAGATTTGTCATCAGCCCACTTAGTTAGGGTTTGCAGATTTATTTATTTTTTATTACAACACACACACACACATGTGTGTGTTTATATATATATATATATATATATATATTGTATATATATTTATATGTGTGTGTGTGTTGTGATAAAAAAACCTGTGTGTGTTCAAGTCAGAATTAATAGCCCTTCTGAATTATTAGCCCTGAATTATTGAATTAAGTATTAGTTTTAAAACTATTTTTCATACTACTATTCAGCTTAAAGTGCCTATATATATATATATATATATATATATATATATATATATATATATATATATATATATATGTATTTTTTTTTTTTTTGGCCTTTTCTTTAAATCAGCATCTCATTGACACTCCTCATCAGCCTATTTAGAACAGGTTTTTGAGATCTTAGGTCTAACCAATAGCATCAAGCAATCGATATTGGAACCAATAACAGCAATCATGTCAGTTTAAAATAAAAGACAGTCTTTACTGATGAGTTTGATGACTGATGAGTTCAATGAGATCCTTTAAATCAGCATTTCATTGAGACTCGCCTTCAGCTTATTCAAAACAGGTTTGCATATCCTAGGTTTAACCAATACCATCAATCAACCAATATTGGAACCTATAACACCAACCATGTCAGTCCAAAATAAAAGACAGTCTTAACTGATGAGTTCAATGACGGTTTAGTGTGTATTTTGGAAATGGACCCTTTCATGTATAACGAAATTGTGGAGTGTATCACCAAAGATTTATATCCAGCTTCAGCGAGTAAATTAGAAAAATTTGTCATTAAAAGAAGGACAGCTAACTATGTCATTCAAAGTAAGTTTACACTTTATAATAACTACAGTCATGTATTAAGCATTCGAAATTTGAATAAATTATTTGTAGAGCATTACCTTTACAATAATAGACATCAGTAAGCTCTATGTTTTACAAATGATTTTCATTTTTCATACAATTTCATAGTGTGCAGTTTTTTATAAAGTGTTAACCAGATACTTTTACATTTATGGAAGAGAATTTGTAGTACTGGTGTTAAAGTTAACTTGAGATAATATTTTACAATTATTAGATGGAGAGCTGTACTACCTCAAACACAAAGGTAATGTCAAAGAAGTGCAGCTAAAAGTTCTCTGTGGCTCACAAGCTGCTGATGATATTTTTAAAGAATTTCATTGCAGCCCATTTGGTGCTCACTGTGGGCAAGTCAAAACAAGAGACGCAATCTGCAAAAGGTACTACTGGCCTGGGATGACTGCAGATATAGATGCTTGGGTAAGTACACATGCTGATAACCTCTGATAACTTACTACATAAAAATGAACGTACAGAAACATCAAAGAAAAATGAATGAATTTTACTCTTTGCAAGTATAAGAACATGCTTAGTGATCTTAAACCAATGGCCATTTCCCTGCATTATAGCAGGAATATTGATGTGCAAAGTAGCTTTCTCTTCAAAACATGTATATGCTATTATTACTATTTTTAATATTATTTCCTTTATGGTTGAACTTGTGCACTTGTTTTTGGATGAACAATCTCTCAGATAATGTTTGTTATCCTGAAGGTTGCCAGGTGTGTAGCATGTCAATCAAAAAGCAGTGATCTAAAGAAGTCCATGAAATATATCCCAGTAGAGGTATCATAAAATCAGTTGTTCATTACTTATTCATTTTGCACTATTCGTCTTAAATGTTTTAAACTAAACCGTATAATTTCTTATACAGGTCAGCAGCCCTTCTGAACTAATGGGCATGGACCTTATAGGGAAGCTGACTCCTACAGAGAATGCACAACAGTACATCTGCGTTTTAATTGACAACTTCACAAAGTGGCCCCAAGCATATCCTCTAACGTCAAAGTCAGCTTCTGAGGTTACAAATTGCATTGTCAAATTCTTTCATCAGTTTGAGGCCCCAAAACGAATTCTAACGGATCAAGGAAGATAATTTGTCAATGCAGTATGTTTTATTTGTTACTGTAAATGAAATTCCAGTGTGATGTTTTATTTTAACAACAACATGTTGGAACATATATTGTAGCATTCCCAGGTGAACAGATGCACTTTACTCTCAGGGACTGATGTTTATAAAGTGTTTAATCTTCAAAATAAATCATCGTAAGAGCTGAATAAAAGAAACGAAGAAACAAACAATACTCATTACACATATCCTTGAAATTGTGTTAAACAAATGCTCATAATAAGCCGATAAATTGATAAATACACATTTACAGTCAGATATTCACTGTACAGGCATAAATTATAAACTTGCCTAACTGTATAGTAGTAAGTCTAAATAATTTGAATTGTTTTAACACTAACAATGCCAATATTTAATGCAGATAAAGCATTTATGACCTTATGAATTACAACAATGTCCTATTAAACTGCAATATAAACAGCTTTAACAATGAATTAATTTTAGCACAATTAGTGATCTTATTTTTAGAGAGACAAATCCAAAACACATGAAATGACCAAAATAAAGACCATGATGGCCGTTAATGTTCTATTTGTAGTGCAAGTTATAAGGAAATAGTAATAACATTAAATTACATGCTATTTGTACAAAATTAACAAATAATATAGATATCACTGATACTCAAAATCCCCATACATGCGCTAACAACAGTTAAATGCTAACCAAAAGACCATCAACAAACCATAAACTTTCAAGATAAACAGTCTTTCAAGTTTCACTGATTAAAATATAAACAATACCTTGTGCCCTTCATCAGCCAGGAGCTAAAAGTGGGAAAAACCTTTTTGACTGCCTTTGAGTTCGTTTTTTACAGAGAGCACTCCAAAGTCCTTTCCTTTTGTAGCACTAAACATTTCACCCAAGACTTCTTCAATGAGTAAACTCAGGCCTGTTTTAAGACAACAGTACCCTCTACTGGCTGAAGGTAGAAGTGTCAGTGATTGAACAATTTAATGGTCATCTACACCCTGCGTTTGCATGGGTTTTCTCCGGGTGCTTCGGTTTCCCCCAAAGACATGTGGTACAGGTGAATTAGGTAGGCTAAATTTTCTGTGGTGTGTGAGAGAGAGAGAGATAGACAGAATTGTGTGTGAGAGTGTATGAATGAGTGAGAGTGTAGGGAGAGAGTGAACATTTAGGTGTGTGCAAAGGATAGCCCAATCATGAATACAGACAGCTTCCCGACATCCAGTCTTCAACAACTCCAAATGATTGAGGTACAGCTTCAACAGGAAGACTTCAAGATGGCTTTAGTACGATTTTATGTTTTACTTAAAAACAAACAAAAAAAGAATCAGTTGACTGTGTCAGTGTTTTAACCTTTGCTGGTTCATGTCTTCTGTAATATTGCATTGATCATATTTGCCTTCACATTTACATTTTATTCATTTAACAGATGCTTTTATCCAATGAGGATAAAGTAAGCACTTCAAATCACTACAGAGTAGAAAACTATAGTAAAAGATCTATGATTCTAAAAATCTAAATTTTGCAGTTTTTATACTTTTTTTATAAATATAGGCAAAATATAGGCAAAAAAATCTAAATGCCAAAATCTTTACTGCAGTGATGTGTTGTTCAGTCAAAACTCATTTCATATTTCTTGTGCCAAATATTGCACTGGTCTCAATAGCTGTTTCCATCCAAAAATGCGAATGAACTTTTATGAGCAAGACTGGATTATCTCATAAAAGACGTGCGAATAAAGCAGCGTTTCCATCCAACGAGTCAAATCGAACAAAATTGTCACTTCCTTATTAACTGGCGCCAAATATCAACAGTAAAAACTGAATTTGCTGCGGTAGGAGAAGCTGCGTCAATCTTTTATTCATCTAATAAATGACTTGCGCCTCAGAAGGCAATTCTGACACGCAGTGAACGTGCGGTGGTGTGTCAGACGCGGAGCACAGACGCTCTTGATTAATAATTGATAATTTAATAACACTAATACTTAAACGATAAGGAGTTTTAGAATGTCCAAAACAACATTTTAGATGTTTTACTATGCTGTCAGTCTGCTGGTTTGTCCATTTACACCCATTTTTATCATCACATAATCTCTATAACAAAATCACATGACCTTTTTAATGCGCATACTGGAGTTTGTACAGTAAAAGTGTTTCCATCGTAGTTTATGCACATCTTTTCTTATTGAATAAAAAGTTTATCCTACTCAGTTATGCACCTGTTTTTTATGCGCATTTTCAAAATTTATGCGCATCATGGCGTTTCCATCAACTTTTTTTTTTTTTTAATAGTATCTGGATGCAGCCTTTATGATGCAAGCTGAGATTGGATCACTTAGCGATGCAATGTCAGACACAATGCACGCAAATGGGACAAGTGACGTCACCTTCACGGGTAGGGTTAGGTGTCCTGTTTCTATATTCTGAATTTTAATTTGTATTTGAATATGAAAAAAAATTATACATGGATTTTGAATTTTTTTTTTAACAGGTAAACACTTTAGCCTTGAGGGGAGGCACAACAACTAAGGACAGTGTGTGGAGGACAATGGAATTTCTCTTCCCAAATGACATGGCCCGGCAGACCAACTGGCTTTAAGTTTACATCTTTAAGAACTGTGATCAATGGTTGGTGAAAATACTGAAATTTGTTCATTATTTGATGTCAGTTAAAACTACACCCAATGAATTTCAGATTTTTAATTATTCGTCACCTTGTTGGACATTTGTCATTAGCCGCTGTCAGAAGAAATCGATTAACTGCCACTGCAACCGACCAGGAAATTGAAAACTGGGTCAAAAGATGGCTACAGCTTGCCAATGATAGAGATGGAGGCCGGCGGGCAAGAGAAAAGATATAAAGGTACTGTGTAAATTATCAAAGGATATGCTATTGAAGTAGGTACTGTATGTTGCAGATTAACTTGAGGGGAAACTATTAGTAATTAATCATAATTATATATAATCATAACATTTAGATTAGCTATACACTTTTACCTCTGATTCAAGTGTTTAATCGTTCAAAGAATGTTAATGTACAGGTTATAGGAAATAACCTTCTTAAAATGCCATACTTCTGACAGTACTCCAGTTATAAGCAAATAGTGAAAAACTTTAGGTGTGATGCAGCTAAGACTTCATTCATTCATTGACACATTTATTCAGTGACAACTCGTGACACACTCCCTATATTGTTTACCATGGCACTTTGAATATTCGCCCTGAAATAACCTGCAAGTGTGACTTGAAATCAACATTAACACTGTTTATTTGACTGTGAACAATGTTGTACTTTCATAGTCATTGGCTGCTAATATGATTTCGCGATTTAGAGTTTGAAAATAATACTTTTATGTAATTATATTGTTAAGGAGAAATACCCTAGCGTACAGGTGCAGTTCTCTGTCAGAATGCAGTCGTTTTGCGTGTTGATGAATAATTACCCAGGCCTTGTATAGCTCCGTCTTCTTTCCTTGTCTTTGGCTAGGCAGAATCTTGGTTTTTAGCTCTACATAGTGTTGAATCTGGTAATCATGGAACATTATTTCTTGCACATGACCACACAGAACATTGTTGGCATCCAAAAACTTGTAGACCTTTAACTTCTCTCTTGTAAAATCACTTCAATGAGATTGTATATTTGGCGCTGGATGCTTGGTCATTTCGTCTTATCCAGTATTCATTGGGAGGGTGCTATCGCAAATGGACCTGTCAGATGAACGCCGCTCACTTTAACGTTAATTTTGCCGAATCACTGTGCTTATTACTGGTTGACGAGCTGTTCTGAAAGCATTATGTAAATAATATATATAATGTGTAATCAATATTTTATTTCTAAGACAACAACAAACTCTGTACCGCATCCGTATGTCATTTCCTCGCTGTAAATGCTAGCGCTCCCGGTTTCTTTCTGCCAACTCCCTGCGCGCGCATCCTGAATGTTTACAAACATGGTAATTGGTCTATAGAACAGGGGTGTCAAACTCAGTTAAAGGGCCGCTGCCCTTCACAGTTTAGTTCCAACCCTGCATCAACACGCTTACCTAGGTTATAATTTTCAAACAGCACATTTTAAATGTTGTCTTCTCCTGTTTTCAGGACTGCTTTTTTGGCTTTGATCCTCGATCACCGCTGACCTCCCTTTTGGATTGTCCATGTTTTTTTTAATTGGTTCTATTATATAGTTCTAAATTATTTGTTAATTTAATTAATATGCATTTTTTATTAAAAAGAAATTGTAGTTTCTGTGTTTGTTCTGTATTTATCTATTTATCCCGTTGCTATATACATTTACATGTATTGTTGTGTTTGTATTTTCTTTTTAATCTGTATATATCCATTTACCTAATTTTTATATTTATAAATGTTTATTTGCATTTAATTTGTTACATTTTTACATGTAATTCCTGATAATTCTGTATGCATCTATTGATCTATTTTACATATACTTATTTGTATTTTATTTATATGCATTGGTCTATTTTTTTGTTAATTTTATTATGTATGGATCTGTTTATTTGATTTATATAAATTATATATTTGTATGTATGAATTTATTTGCTTCTTTTAAAGCCATTTTATTAAATTATGCAATTTAAATTAAGCATTCCTTTTATTGTGTTTTATATGTAGCTACCTAGTGTAGATGTAAGCCATATCTAACCCAGAAGTTAGCCACAACTGAACCAGATCTGGGCCAGATCTGAAAAAATGCATGGGCCGCATCTGGGCCAGATTTGAGAGTGCATGGGCCGCATCTGGGCCAGATCTGAGAAACTGCATGGGCCGCAGCTAGGCCAGATCTGAGAAAGTGTATGGGCCACATCTGGCCCAGATATGGACCATGCTTTTTCTGAGATGTGGTCCAGATTTGGTTCAGTTGTGGCTGACTTTTGGATTCTTATGTCAGCCACAATCAGGTTGAGTCATCGCCGTCATTCCGTGCGGCATGTGGGCCAGAAGAATATGGGGGATGTGGGCCATATCTGGGCCAGATGTAATTTCATATCTGGGGCACCCCCTGATGAGGAAGAGAACAAATGTTGTTTTAACATTTCTTTTGGACTCAAAATGTTCTTGTAGCTTTCATTGTAGCTAATAGCCCGGGACCTTAAGCAGTGAGGCCGAAATTATGTCGCGTTTCCATTGTCGGGCCAATAGCTCTCTGCGCGTCACAGAAAACCCTGTCCTAAGAACGTAATATGATAGTGTAATGTAGTTCATTTACTATTGTGAGTAATAATGAATGAACATAGTAATATTTGTCGTGATTGTCATTTCATTTTTGCTATAAAATTGATTGTTAATAGCACATTGAGTGGAAAGAGATTTCAGGATAATATATAAACTGTGGATCGTTCAAAGTTGCTTCCAAACAAAACTTCTTTAACATAATTAGGGACTTACAGTATTGATGATTGTCTTCAGATGTTACATGTATAAATAATTTGTTGGTGTACAGATAGATTAGCCAATATAGATGTTTTGTGTGTGTGGTATGTGTGTATTCATATTCAGTAATTGTACCTGTTTTTTGCATGATCTTCTAGATACTACATCACTACTACACCAATATAATGCGTAAACCTAATGTGTGGGCTGTTTTTGTAAAGCTGTGATTGCAGTGCTTAGACCTAAACTTATAAACATGGTTGGTGTTTTTGTGTGGATAAATAAAGGGACTAAGCTGAAAAGAAAATGAATGATTTAGGCTGCTTCCTTCTTTTTAACTCTGCAATCAACTGCAGAAATGATTGTTAAAACCATATCCAGAGGCTCAAGAACTGTATCTCATAAAACTAAATCTGCACTTAATCCTGTAACTTGTTTGCAACAACGAAAGTAATATTTGTGTCAGATACCCATTTAAATAAATGCTCCTCATTATGTGCAATTATCTTTAGCAGATAATTAACTGAACAGGACCTTCTTACATATATAAGAAACCTGTTAACAGGTATAGCTGTTCATGCCAATACCAACATGATAGCCTAAATCTTTTTACATGATATGGACCTGCTTTAGATTCTTAGATGCAAATAAGCATAGGTGTTTATAACAACACCCGCTTGATTCCCCAAATCGTTACAGTTGTTACATATGAATGGTGCCTTTCACAGTTTTTAATTACTATTAGTAAGCATAGTTCTTCATCAATACCAGTTTGATATCTCAAATAATTGCAATGGAATAGGGACTTCTATGCATTGTATTAATTTGAATATATATGCCTTTTATTCATTATAATAAAGCATGATATTTCAGAAGAGCCATAAACCTTTTAGATGACATTTTGCTAACATCTTGTTATGGTTATATTATGAAACATGATGTGAATTATTACACATAGACTATCCACAATTATTTAACAAGAGCTTTTATTTGTAAACAATATTCAAAGTAGTGTAAAATAGAAAGGTGCATATAAGCTGTGCAAACAAAAATATAAAGGTGAAAGAAGACTGCACACACAGAGCAAAACACTATAGCTTATTGGATATGGACTGGTCTACTTTTTTTTTTCCAACCGTCCACTCAAAACACCATCGTGTACCACTTCAGCAACTTGCCTGTCATGTTCATCTTTGGTTCTCAATTTGAATGCTCCTGACTGGACCCCCTTTTCCATGATTTCACACCTCCTGGCAAAGCAAAATCGACATGGGTGTTTAACAGTAAAACTCTCCTGTAATCCAGCCAATGGAATGAGCACCTAGATTATCAGATGACACGATAAGTACATTTCTTTTTATGCAATCTCCTAACTGTTCATTGTATACACCAGGTTTTTCAAGAGTTTCAAAGTCTTGAACAAATGGGTGCAAGACCACCATACTGTTTTGCAGTGCTAGCCCTTATTACTTTTGTTTGCAGTGGTGGGTTATTGGGTTACTGTGGGTTATTGTCTTTGCAGTGGTGGGTTATTGTCTTTGCAGTGGTGCAAAGTCTTGGAACACAAACAATGGAAGACAAACAGGACGATGACCAGACGAGGAATCAGGATGGGTGGAGTACCTGGTCTGACTGTGACAGCTGTGAACTTAAAAAGGTGTATTCAGTAGTTCACTATAGATCTTCGTAGTCAACTAAGTAGTCAGCTTCAAGTCAATTTAATTAATGGCCAATCTTCACTGTTTTTAGATAAACTGAGAATCTAATTTTTCTACTTAAAATAAAGATCACTGTTATTCCATTATTCTGAATAATCTCTCTATTTCTAATTATATTATCAAGTATTTTCAATGAATTAAAGTCAGTTTGAATGAACAATTCAGTAACTAAGTTGTTTTTACTGTAATTTAATTTACTTTTTAAAGCAGAAATAACAGTATGGTGTGTAAAGACTGATAAAGCCTTTTACTAAATCTCTTACACTGATTTTCAAATCTTCATCTGTTTTGTGAACAGCAGTGTGTAGTAAAGGAGTCTTTAATAAAAATGAAAGTTCAAAATAATCGCTTTTATTTGCAATATTTTTAGATTATAAGTACATCTACAATGTTATAAAGGATTGCAAATAAAAGCTATTATTTTCAACTTTCTAATAAGAAATCTAATCTTTAATAAGATGTAAGAATCATTCTTAGTGATTTTGTACCAATAACATCTGATCATAGTAGAACAGCAGATCACCATGCTGAAAATACAGCTCTGAATCACAAGAATAAATGACCTTTTAAATGACATTCATTAAGAAAACAGTTTGTACTGGCCTCACCAAGACTGGCTGCCAGTTATCTAGTCAGCAACATAAAGGCATAAAGAACCACAGATGTACTTTGAAGATCTGTCTCTTTTTGTCTTTATTTATTTTGTAGAACAGTGAAACACAAATAAATCTCTTTTACTCTCATATAAATCTTGTACAGTGTGTTTATCACATAATAATGTTCTCCTGATGAATTCAGCCATCATGAATGAGCAGTTACACAAAGCAAAATTATTCTTTAACAGAAAAGTCATTACATTTATCATATCAGACAACAAAAATGGTGGTTACAGTGTATTACGCTTGATGGAAATGTCTAAACTATTAGCACAACGTTTTAATGCTGTTTATTTCCAAGTGAAAGTGAAACTGAAAGCGACACTTTTCCGCTACCGACATCAACCAGCAGATGGCGCTCGAACACCACAGCAACTGAAATCCATTTATTATGTGCCACACATTTTGCCATTTCCCTTGATTCAGATATACCTCAAATATTCTCCAGTGCATTTATGATCTTCTAAGACTACGACACAGTTATTTAAAATGGTAAATTAACTTAGGTGACACATAGGTAACACATACACACATTCTCTGTTCTAATCTAATATATATATACGCACACACACACACACAATAGATTAGGAATTAAAATGTGTGTGTGTGTGTTAGGGTTTGGTTTACATAGTTATATACACACACACACACACACACACAAACACGTTTGTGTAATGTTTCAATACAATGGAATAGACAAGGGACAATAACCGTTTTCAATGTATACCGCGGTTTGGAAAAGTCCAAAAGTTTCTGCTATATTGTGTATGTATGTTTTTTTTTTTTGTTTGTTTATTAGGTTTTTTTAGGGCAACAGTATCTCCAGCAGAAAAGATATCCAAAGATGCCATTTTAAAATGTGAGAATGTTTCTCAAAATAAAATATATTGTGCTCAAAAGGGAAAAGGTTTTGTTTTTTACCCAGACATTTAAAGAGAATATATTTTAGAGCAGTAATCACATTATTGAGAAACTGATTTTTTCATCCAAGGTAATCATACCGTCAGAATCTTATACCGGCCCATGTTTACAATGGAAAACACAGGAGAAATTGTATTAGCCTCGACCAACAGATCAATAAAACAGAACAGTTTTTATGGGTTTTTAATAAAAATCTGGCAGTAGTTTGGGAAAGCTTGCATTTGACTATTACCACCAAGTCACCAATGGTTTAGAACAATAACTTTCTAACGAGACCATTCATATATCCACAGCAAAACATATGCAATTTAGAAACATTAACACCCACTCCAGCCATTAAGAGTTCAGATCAGTATTCATGTAAGAACAACAAGTTGCTAACGAGACTATTCATACCTCCATCACCCAGCAATATTAGCTAATTAATAACATTAACACCCACTCCGGCCAGCTATTGAGAGTTTAGATCAGGTTTAATGAAAGAACAAATTATGTTTCAATAAAATGTGTATGTACAGTATATTTGTATATTATTAAAATATATTTAGTACTGACATGTAACAATATAAGAATAATATATATTAAAAATACATTCAACATCTAAACTGGCAGCTTACATACAAGCACTTCACTTTAAAATACTTAACCTAAAATGGCAAATAACTCATTTGTTTCCAATTCTTCAAGAGTCCAAGTCCACTCGAGAGGTCTCCATGACCTCTGACCTGGCTCGGTAGATCCTGAGGAAACAAATCATTCGGCATGCAGAAAAACAATCATGCACATATTACTCCAGATTTACTCTAAAGAGGGATGACACCATGGTCATCATATGATCTAGGCCCTTAAACATTTAACTTTATTAATAATCATAAGACATAATAAAGGATATGTGTTCCTCCATCCTGGAGCAGACATCTATCAGAAAATCAGATATTCTATTTTATTTATTGTATCTGTAGCCAAACTAAGTATAAATCTACTCTAAAATGTGTTGCAAGTCTCTTTTTTGTTTTATATTTATTTGGTGAAATGCAAGACCCTAACACATACTCTTATAATTATATTCTTCATCAGTAATCACTATTCACTGTAAGATGTTCATATCTTCATCATGCTCTTTCAGGAGGTTTTAACAACACAATCTTACAAAGCAAATGAATAAACAATTTTATGGTCGAGCTTTTTATCTTTGCACTTAATTGTTGTCTTATTTAAAACACACACACACAACCCTATTATATATAAAATATTTATTTACTTTAGGTTTTATCTTTGAATGGAAACTAAACAACTGACTGTCATTTAACTTTATTTTATCCTTGTACTGTCCTTTATGTTTTGTTGTTGTTGTTTTTTCTGTTTCATATGTACATTTTTACATAAATTGTGTATTTTAAATAGATTTTCCTTGTATGTGTACTGTTTCAAACTTTAACACACCCTGTGTCTGAGTGGTGAAATGTAAAACTACTCAGTCAAAACAAAGAATATATTTTTAAATACACTGAAACACATGCCTAAATAGGTTGTTGTATCTGTGTTTTACAGTTGTTTCTGCCCCTGTTGGGCCATTAACACCTGGGGATGGGCAGACTAGGCTGCTGTTGGATGCTGCGTCCTGATAGGCCGTTGACCTGCAACCAGCTCAGGTTAAAGAGGCCTGTCTCATCTCAGTCGTTGTACAGTTGTGTCACTTTCAGCTACAACTTGTTGCTTTTGACCAGTGGACAGAACTCACTTTTCAACATCAGAAATGGCTTCTGAAAAGTAAGTAGATTTAGTCAGTATGCCCTATGCAGCAGGCCTGTTAAACTCAGTTTATCTTGCATCATTTTGTCAGCGGGGTTAGCTAAGTTTGTGGAAGTCAAGACCAGAGTCTTTATCATTAAATTTAGAAAACCTCTGAAGTGGACCGATGTTTCTGAGAGGAGAGCACAGTTTGTATACTAATTGTGTTGTTATTTGATATTAACTTGAAATCCTAATGGCAGGAATAATCTTACTTTAAGAAATAATTGAGACAATTTTAATCTTCTCTCATGATAATTGTCATATTATTAAATACACTTTTTAAATATGCTTAGTAACAGTGTTTTTTTAATAAGAAATTGTTTAGTCTTAAAACTCTAATCAAAATGTCCTGCACACTTTGCTGTGTGTGTTTGTGTGCTCGTTCCTTTGTTCCTGTACCTGAAGTTGGGGGTGAGGTGTGGTGGACCCCAAACCTTCACAAAGCTGCTCTAGCTCTCTTCATTCTATAACATGTTGGTTTTATTATCCACACAGATCCTTTCACAGCAGGATGTTTTTCCTCTGCCCTGTGTGCAAAAAGGCTCCTCACTCTCTTCCTGGGCATCTCAGGAAAGTGTGTATGAGGAACAGCACAGAGGCAGAGATCCAGGCTGTTGTCATAGAGGCCAAGAAGGAGTTGTCTGAATTCTGTCACAGAGGACGTTTCTGGGAGTTTGGAAAAATTCGTGACATATTGGACTCTACTAATCCTCTGGCCAGGTTTGTAACTTCTCTGATTTGATGTATTTGGCTTCAAATCAAACATCTACACATTAATAAATCTGCATTTTTGGTATTGTTTATTTGACCTTATTTTCTGTTCCTTGTTTTAGGATGATTGCGGAGATGCAGTCAAGGGGGTTGGTGATTAATAACTTACCTTCACTCCTCTCGGAACCAGCTCAATCGACTACATCTTCTGTGTCTCAAAGCTTTGGAGAAGGTGCAGAAGGTCCAGTTGAGCCTCCAAATGAGCCCTTATCTGACGAGAGCTCTGGAGAGTACTATCAGAGGTACAGTTTCACATTGGCATTCCCAGAAAATAAATGTACACTGTGGATATGATTTCTCTTTAATGTACACAGTCGTTTTAATCACCTGCTGTTTATTGTTTTTATTTCAGCACTGTTGGACCGAAGTGGACCTCTTCCGTGAGGGTGGAGATGGTCAAAAAAGGTTTATACAATAAGCACTCCATTGACCACCCCCTTCTAGCAGGATTTAATAAGGACCTGCACATTGACCTAGGACATAAAAACAGCAAACAAGTAGTAAGTTAATTAAATGAGTGAAGGTATACATGCAAAAAAAATGTACATGCAGGTCTTGTTTTATGCAGTAGAGTTTATTTAATTGTGAAATGTGTCATTTCAGGTGGAAACAGTGTCCAGGTTCTTACACTACATGGACCCAACTGAGCCAAACCTGATGTTTGTTCGTCAGGTGGAGAAAGTGCGAGAGTACTTTAACATCTTGTCAGATACAAAGCTCTCAAAATGGACAGTGTTCAACTACTGGAAGAGTCTCAAGAGGTCAGTAATGTGGAACAACCACAAGTTTGCCATGTACGTGTTAACTAATAATGTCAGCTGTGCTGTGTTCTGACTGTAACAACCTAATTTTGATCTCTTTTCAAGGTTCATGAAATACATTATTACCTCCACAGACATTCGCCACAACAATCCATCTCTGTTCCAGGACTGTGAGAGTTTTTTGGATGTGCTGTATGAAATAGAGAGTGCTATGTCCAAAAAAGTAAGCATGGAGGTCACAGGGAAAAAATCAGAGCTTGGGAATGGCAAAGAAATTTTGCCAAAGGACTGCCTTGCTGTTTTGGAGACTGCATTCAAAGATTTCCAGGCCGTGATGTGTAAAATGCAGGATCCAGGAGCCATCACAGGGGACTGTTTGACTAAAAATGAACGGCTGCTCGTCCTGTACTACCTGGAGGCTATTATCATTCTGAAGCTACTTCAGCGACCTAGTGTAGTGACACAGATGACTGTAAGTGTTTGTTTTTCCCTCCCTTCTCTTCTTTCGTCCTATGCTTCATCAATGTGCAAAACTGTCTGTGCAGGTTGAGGATTGGGAGGGGAGAAGCCGGATAGAGAATGGTGTCTGTGTTGCAGTGAAGGAGCACAAAGTACCGTTGTCACACGAACAGGAACTTGTAAGTTTATATTGTACTTTAAATCATAACAGCAATAAATATATTGTGGTAAAGTCATACTTATTTTTGACCCTTTCTCTAACTAGCGGTTTGACTTGTACTTCAATGAGGTGCGGCCAGCAATGCTACAAGAAAACCGATCCGGCGACGATGTGGCAGTTGATTCATTTTTTGTGTCAAGCAGTGGGAGATCGATTTATAATCCCTCCAATGACTTAAAAAGACTACATGACAAGTAAGTAACATTACACCTGTCTTTAACTCTACATGTTCATCCATCTTATTTTTGCATTCTTACGATGCCTTGTGTTTCAGATACAGTCTCCCTAGTGTGACCTTTGGTGATGCCCAGAGAGTGTTTGAGGCAGCAGCACAAAACCTGAAGTCAGAAGTGGAGAGAAATGTGTTGGCACGGCTGTTTGGGCAGCCAGAAACAGCTGAAAGGAACAACATGAGGAGAACGTCTTCAGATGCATTTCTCGCTCTTAGTGTGCTGGATCAGCTTGCTGGAAAAACACGGTAAGAATCTAACAACAATGATCCTTATTCTTAAATTTGCAACCCACAGCCTTGTCTTTCCTTCCTTTAATATTTATTTTTTGTAAACTTATAGACAAAGGTCCAGTAGAGCTTCCAGCCAAGAGACAAAGGTGGACGAGGAGACAGCCTACAAAACTCTTGAGCAGTTCTGTCCAGTGACTCTGGAGGGGCCTCCTCCAAAAAGGGCACGCAGGAATGAGCTGTGTGGCTCAGAACATGAGAGGCACTGCTATGACCGCTGGCGTAGTGAGCAGCTCAAGCTGCGTGAACAGCATGCTCTTGGTGAGTATACAGATGATTAATGACACAAACAGTGAAATTGAGTGAGAATAGCCAAATACTGATGTGTTTTGTGTTTCTAGAACATTTTGCTGGACAGCAGCCATCAGAGTCCAAAATAAACCGCTGGATGGACAAACAAGGGTGGATGTCAAATGTCCCACAGGCTTCAGTGGTTCTGAAGCAGTGGAAGCCTGTTGCCAGGTTGGACTCGGTCATCGACAGCAGCTTTGTGCATAAAATGATTTTGTCTCAACGCTGGAAAGGACTGACTGTCAGACCCGTCCCTGACAAGGGTGATGGTGTTTTCACCAAAAAACCCTTTCAAATTGGGGAGGTTGTCTGTGAATACCACGGCCAGCTGGTTAGCCATGAAGATGGGATGGCAATTGTTTCGACCAGCGGCATTAGACCTGGACATTTGTTTTTTTATAAGAACAAGCAACATGAAGCCATGTGCATTGACGCACATGAAGAAAGTTGCCAGTGCCATCCCATGAAGTTCAATTACGGACGCCTGATATGTCACTCCAGCAAAAGAGCCAATATCCGGCCCAGGCTGTATGTCCTTAATGATAGAGACATCATTCTCTTCATTGCTACAAAAGACATTTTGAGTGATGAGGAGTTACTCTATAATTATGGCTCAAAGAGGAGATCTTTTGCCGGGAAAGGGCTGGAATTGGACTGGATGTGAAAGAACATCTTTCCATCCCCCATTCTCACTCACTTCTAACATGTCAAACTCCAAGTTTCCACCTGTGGCCATATTCTCTCCTCTCTCTCTAGACTCTGGACAACCATCACTGCTCTTCTCACCCTGAAGGATTCTTCCTGCAATGTCAAGCACCAACACTTCTCTCTAAATAGAGACTTGGTTGTAATAGGCTGAATGAGTGGGTCTTACAAACCATTCACCTTTACTTCCAGAGAACTGTATTTTCTCTTACTGACTTGTCTTTTTTCACTCTTTTTTTCTCATAAGCTTCCTTTATGCAGTAGTGAGAGTGTGAGTAAGCTACTCCATATTCTCTCCTCTCTCTCTGGATTCTTTGCAACACATGTGGAATTACAGCCTGGTAAGTATGCTGAAGCTGCTCGTAACCCTCCCTCCCACGAACCCTTAGTTTCAACCACAAGAAAAGCCATGGACCTCACTGCCAAGAATTAACCAGGCATGTTAATTCTTCAAGCAAGCTATAGTATATTCATCCAAGGATTCACCACCATTTTTAATTTAAGACTACCTATGTTGTCTCTATGTTGTTTGATTTATTGTTCAGATTTTGTTCATTTGTTTGCACTTGTATGTACTGGAAGTTGTTTATTTTCTTTAGTTTAGTTATTATTTGATACTACTATTATATATAGTCTTCCTCTGTACTGTTATTTCATATTCTTATTAAAAAGTTGCAGAAATGACCCAGTGTCACAAAGTTCTGTTTCAGTGGACTCATATTATGCTTTTTAAACTAAATAAAGGTGCAAACACAGAAACAGTGTTTAGGATATATTTAACAATAATTCTAACTATTTATTTCATTTAAAAACGAGTAATAAAAAAAAAACACTTTATTATTTAATACATAAAAAGATTTTTCAGATAAAGGTTTTTCCACTTCACCTGAAAAGTGTGTGATAGTTTAAATAAATAAGAAAAAAAAAAAGGAAAATGACCAGGAAAAACAACTCAATGATCAAATTCATTGATCAGCCGAGGACAAGAAGGAATCCACAAATATCCACAATATCCTGGAAAAAACACTGAAATAACAGGCTCTGTATGAGAGCTGCTCTTTGAAGAGAATAAGGCAGCTAGCCTAATTCAAAAGAGATAATATACAGTCAAATACAATAAGAATTTATTTTAGCAAAAGAGAAAAAAAAGTCAATCTATTTTGGACAAAATTCAGTGTAAAATGTAAGACATTATTTATAAAGACAGACAGGCCTATATAATTATTTTTAAAGTGTATGAACATGAATGGCAGCTGTTGTTTTTGATCTAACAGCAGCAAAACTGCATGCTTAGTTTGCGTCAGGATGATGATGATACATTTTTTTTTTTTCCTTTTTCAAAACCGTTTAGAACAAAACAGCAATAAAAACAAGCAAACACACAAACAGACATTGTTAAAGGAACATGGAAACAAAAAAGACATACAAGTGTCAAAGGTCACCGAATACAATCTTATTTACATTCATATTAATCGTTAATATGTTGCTATATAAAATTTTGTTAAGGGTTTCGTGTCAAAGATCAACAGGCTCCAAACATATATAAAATAAAAGCACCACAATGAAATTAAAACAATACTTTTCTTCTCAACAATTAACCCCAGTATGCAGACATTTTATAGTCTTGTTGTCTCAAGGTAAATGTCAGTACTTCCATGTCATACACCTCTTTAACAATATCATACCATTCGCCTACAGATGGAGGATCTTCCTTGAGCCATTTCTTTGTAATGGCCTTTTTGCTAGTTGTTAGTAGTGTAATAAGAAGATACACATCATTTTTTGGTATTTCTGCAGAGTAAATTCACAGGTAAAGTTTTAAAATTACATTCAGATTCAATCCTATTATTGCATTTACTCTTTATTTGCCAATAGGTGTGTGTATAATATTACAGTGCCAAACTATGTGGAAATGATCTGCCAATACATTTCCACATTTTCTCCAGCATTCACCATTTTTTGATCTCTAGATTGAAAGCATTTTATTTCAGGTGTCATAAAGAACCTGATTACATTTTTCCAAATAAATTCCCTTCATGAATCTGAATTAATTGTGACCATCTGTGTTTCCCAAATAGTTAATCATTCCTCATTTGTTATTTTTATATTGGCTTCCCTTTCTCATTTCTGCTTTATATACATTGGTGAGTGTTGGGGAACAATAGTCTGTTACGGAGGGGGAAGAGAGGGAAGAAGAGGGAAGAACGGGAGGAGAGGGAAAAAGAGAAGAAAAGGAGGGGAAAAAAGAAAAGAGGAAAAAGAGAAGAAAAAGGGGCGAAAGGAAAATATTTTTTCATTTAGTTTTTAATAATTTATTTACAGGTAAAAAAGTTACTCTGTACTATTAATATTTGATTAATACTACATATTTTATTAGCTTTTTTATTTTAAATATTTGCTTTTAAGTACATTTCTGCTAAGTATTTTGCTAAGTATAGAGAAACTACAAACTAGTTTCTTTATTGAAACATTATTTTCTGAACCATTTCATTTTGTGCCTATTTAATTTTTTGAATTATACTATGGCAAAACACAACCAACTAAAGAAACAAGCAGAGAAACAGTTAAAATGACTAAACATTTATTTAAAATTAGTCATAGCCAATTATTTACATTTACAATATAATAGCTCAACAGCAGTGCAAACAAGTGCAAAAGAAGAGAAAAAAATTACACACATAAATAAAGCAATTTACATAAATAAATGTTTCTTGGAATAAATAAAAATAATACAAAATGTGCAAATAAATTAAACAAAAATAAATAACAACACAAAATGAAATAAGCAAAGATAACTTCAATTGTAAAATAAATGATATAAACAAATAAATTAGAAATTAATTTTTTTTTTTATTATAATTTAAAGTAAAACTACAAGTAAAACAAAAGACCCGTGAAAATATTTAAATGTCAATATTAAAAATAAACACTTCAGGAAGTGCCCACGTCTTCTGGAACATTTTTATAAATTTTCTCCTTTTTTAATTCTTTCCAACCACTGCTCCTTCGGCAATGCCTCTACAGAGTCCAGTCTCCGCTGTTCTGAACTGCCCACATTTCTCACATGTATTATGCTGTGCTTTGCGGGTCAGTTTATGAATGGGAGCGACAGCAGTACCAAGTGTGGATGGAATGGCAGGAGGGGCAGAAGGGAGGCCGAACCCTTCGGTCGGTGGAGCAGAAGCCAGCATAGACCCCTGTGAGGCCACTGGCATCAGCATGACCAGTTCCTGGTGGTGGAGCATGACCAGTCCCTGGTGGTGGAGCAGGAATAAGTTGCCGTTGGGCTTGCTGCATCTGAGCAGGTGGCAAAGCTGGTGGGTCTGACAAAATGGTCCTTTTTCTTTTTAGTTTAGCCTGGCCCACAGTGCTACTGGGCAAGTGGTACTGGTGAGCCGGGCTTGGCTGAGGTGGTGGAGATGGGGGGCTCACATTGGCAGGCAATAAGGGGTCAGCCGCCACAGACAAGCGGCTTGGAAGTTGCAGCCCCTGCATCACAACTGCAGTGTCGTGCTGTTTAACTTTTTTATTATGCCACTGTACCAGGGTGGTGTGACTCACATCCACCAGTTGAAGGTTAGTCTGCTTCATCACTATAGCATTGGCCAGAATGTTGCGCCTGATTTTTCTGTAGTCTGCCAGGATGAGATCCCATTTGGACACTGTGCCGGTCCCCTTCTTTTTGAGTGTTCTATGTATGGCACAGAGCCTGACAAAAATAGTCTCAACCAAGCGACAGCAATCTGGCCACTGTGCAAGTGGAGCAGAGGGGGTCAGGGCATGCCTCTTCAAACTCTCCACTCCTGGGGTAAACTCCTGCCTCTTCTTCGGGGACCTAAACCTCCCAGTGTCCAGCTTTGCTTGATGCCTGGCTGCAAACACCACCCTCTGCTTGTCATAGTCCAGCAGGTTCTGCCAAAGAGCAACAATATTGCTCACCTAGGCAGAAAAAGCAGATAATACATGCTAATGAGAAAGCAAAACGTGCAAAAGGTAAGCAAGTTGACAAGTTAAAGAGTGAACAAAGAGTGGGTTTATATTCCTTACCTGCTGGTTGGTGAGGACAAGGGAGGGCTGATTCCTCAGGTCCACAAGATAATCTGCCAGGCTGTCCACTCTGTCCATACCTGGTACACCTGAGCCATCCACAGCCTAAAAAAATAAAAATAATAATTATAATACACACACACACACACACACATATATATATATATATATATATATATATATATATATATATATATATATATATATATATATATATATATATATATATATATATATATCAAACATAGGCACAAAACATAGATTGTTGATGCGTTAGATGCGTAAACATAGATAGGTTACAAGATATTTACATACACCAGACTCAGATGTCGGAGTGCTTCGCTGCAACATGGAGGCAGCAACCAGGGTGGCAGAGGCATCAGGCTGGGTGGAGGGTTCAGTAGGTTGGGTGGAGTGGGCAACAGGTTGGGAGGAGGCATCAGAAAAGATTATGATTGCAGCAGGTTGGGAGGAGGAAGCATGCTGGATAGAGGAGGCAGGGGGTTGGGTGGAGCGTGCAGCAGCATCCAGGGCAGTGGAGACAGCAGACTGGGTGGAGGCAGAAGCAGGATAGGCAGTGGAGGCAAAAGCCAGGCCAGTGGAGACGGCAGACTGGGTGAAGACAGTAGCAGGATAGGCAGTGGACGCAGCAGCCAGGCTGGTGGAAACAGCAGAGGAGGTGGCAGTCAGAGTGGTGGAGGCTGGAGGATGGATGGAGGAGGTAGTTGCCGGAGCGGTGGAGGCTGGAGGATGGATAGAGGAGTTAGTTGCCAGGGCGGTGGAGGCAGCAAGGTGGATGGAAGAGACAGCAGCTTGGGTCGTGGCAATGGGCTGAGAGGAGGGCAGGAAGTGAGAGGAGATGGAGAAGTTTGGGCCATCTGAGAGACTTGGCACAGTTATATCACATACTTCGTCCTCCCCGAAGCCCTCATCTTCTTCCCCACCTTCATCCACATCCTCCAACATTTCCTCTGTCTCCTCTGAGTCTGGGTTCAATGCCATGGGCTGTCCCCTGGTCTATTCCCTACTTCATTTAAGCAGGCTAGGGTAACCCCTCTGCTAAAGAAACCCAACCTGGATCAAACGCTACTTGAAAACTACCGACCGGTATCCCTGCTTCCATTCATGGCCAAGATTTTGGAGAAAGTAGTGTTCAATCAAGTCCTAGACTTTCTTACTCAAAACAACCTCATGGACAACAAGCAATCTGGCTTTAAGAAAGGCCACTCAACTGAGACTGCCCTGCTCTCGGTCGTGGAGGATCTCAGACTGGCTAAAGCAGACTCTAAATCATCTGTCCTCATCTTGCTGGATTTATCAGCTGCTTTTGACACTGTAAACCACCAGATCCTGCTATCTACGCTTGAGTCACTGGGCGTCACAGGCACTGTTATTCAATGGTTCAGTTCCTACCTCTCGGACAGGTCATTCAGGGTGTCGTGGAGGGGAGAGGTGTCCAACCTACAGCATCTATACACTGGGGTACCTCAGGGCTCTGTGCTTGGGCCACTTCTCTTCTCTATCTACACGGCATCTTTAGGAACAGTCATCCAGAAACATGGTTTTTCCTACCACTGCTATGCTGATGACACCCAGCTATACCTCTCTTTCCACCCTGATGATCCCTCGGTTCCAGCTCGCATTTCAGCCTGCCTGTCAGACATTTCACTCTGGATGAAAGATCATCATCTCCAGCTTAACCTCATGAAAACGGAAATGCTTGAAGTTTCTGCCAACCCGACTCTTCACCATAACTTTTCAATCCAGATGGATGGAGCAACCATCACTGCATCCAAAATGGTAAAAAGCCTTGGAGTTACGATTGATGACCAACTGAACTTCTCTGACCACATTTCTAGAACTGCTCGATCTTGCAGATTCGCACTCTACAACATCAGAAAGGTCCGACCCTTCCTATCTGAACATACAGCTCAACTCATTGTTCAAGCTCTTGTCCTCTCCAAACTGGACTATTGCAACTCTCTGCTAGCCGGGCTACCAGCTAGTTCTATCAAACCTCTTCAGCTGCTTCAGAACGCAGCAGCACGAGTGGTCTTTGATGAACCCAAAAGAGCACGTCACTCCGCTACTCACTCGTTTGCACTGGCTGCCAGTTGCTGCCCGCATCAAATTCAAAGCTCTGATGTTTGCTTACAAAGTGACCTCTAGCTGTGCTCCTTCGTATCTGCTCTCACTTCTGCAGATATATGTGCCCTCCAGAAACTTGCGTTCTGTGAATGAACGTCGCCTCGTTGTTCCATCCCAAAGAGGGAAGAAATCACTTTCCCGAACTCTCACATTCAATCTGCCCAGTTGGTGGAATGAACTCCCTAACTACATCAGAACAGCCGAGTCACTTGCTGTCTTCAAGAAACGACTAAAAACGCAACTGTTTAGTCTCCACTTTCCCTCCTAATCTGCAATTGCCTCTCTGGCTATACCACTAACTGTGCCCTCTTTCTCTCTCTCTCTCTCTCTCTCTCTCTCTCTCTCTCTCTCAAAAAAAAAAAATTTCTACTAATGTTTTGCTTCTTAGACTTTTACACACCTGAAACTTGTCTATAGCGCTTGTTCACTGCTGCTCTTATAGTTGTGTAAATTGCTTCCTTGTCCTCATTTGTAAGTCGCTTTGGATAAAAGCGTCTGCTAAATGACTAAATGTAAATGTCTAAATGTAAATGTCCAGTCTGACTCAGGAAGTAGTAAACACCAAGCAGCTCTCCTACAAATGGAGAACAAAAAGACACAGACATATACGACTTATCATATTTAAAGCATTCCATAATAATACTACAAAGACTTTCAATAATATCTAGACTTCTGTATTTTCCACTCAACGCATGGTTGGCTTTGGTGATGCAAATAATAAAAAAATAAATAACAATGAACACCCCCAAACCAAAAGTATTATGCACATAGTTAAGTGTCGGACATACAGGTGTATTGGGCAGGAGGCCTGAATGGTGGTATAAAAGTCCGACCGAACACCTTCAGGCTGTTGGTGTTGACAGAGTGGGCCATATCCCCGGAGTATGTGAGAAGGGATGCTGGCTCGCTGGTCACAGCCGCAGTCCCTCGATCCTGGTTCCACCTGTTCAGGCCTTCCAGAAGGTCTAGTTGAAAATTCAGTGCATTGGCACTGGTTCCTAGCAGAAAAAAGCAAATTAATAAAAAGGCACACTTTTATACATTTTAAAAATTATTTAAAAGTTCACACATGTGAGATACCAACCTGGAATGAACCTGTTCAGGTGGCAGTGAAAAGACTCTTGGGATGTGGACCCTCTAGCACACCGATTTTGTCAGGATGACCCCAGACTTTGTGGTGGTGCCTACCTCTTTATAGAGTGGCACTCCAGGCACATCCTGGATGCATCTGACATGACGTTTTTGAACACGCCAGATGTGCTCCATGCGCACCTCATCCATTAAGGGCACACCCATAAGGTCCCTCCCATTTGCTCCCCCGAGTTCCTGCAGCAGCCTCTCAATCAGGCATATGGTGTCTTCCTCGCCACGTGTCCTCCTGCGGCAGTAACGGCTAAGATCCTTTTTGGTGATGCTTCTGTCCACCAAACAGACAGGCATCCCATAAAGGTGGGGTATAGCGGATGGGCATCAGTGGTGCAGCCCACAGCCAGCCACCTCATAAAATGCCATATGTCCAGCCTTATGTAAAGATCTGGCCATTCTCCAAACCTATTCTGCAACTTACTGGTCGCTCCCTCATTTATGCAGCAGCCACAGTCCACATGGCGGTACCGCTCCATGACACCAGCCACCATTCTGTTCAGCCCTGGCCCCTCTTGCACTGTCAGGACACTGGTCAGAATCTGGCCAATCTCATTACTAATGGAGGTCACCCAGAGTGCTGTCCCACGTCCATGACCAGCCAACTTCTTTGTGATCTGGAATTTATAAATGTAGCAAAGCATTTATGTTCGAATTTTATCACAGCCATCAATAATAATATGGCAATAATATAGAATTTTGAGAGTCAGTGATGCATTACCTGTTTGGTAGAATCCATCTTTAATATAGTCCCAAAGATGGATGTGATGCTGGCCTTAATGTGGTCTAGCCTGGAGAGGATGTCCTTGCCATACACTGAGAGTAGCCAACGACTGGTGGGGATGTCGTTGGGCTCTGGAGGCTCCTGGCAGGCCACGGGAAAAAGGCTGGGTCGATCAACAAAGTCAGCACACTCTCCAAGATAGTGTGCCAACCTCTTCAGCCATTTCTCCCCATGGTTTTCTCTCAGCTGCTTCACCAGTCGAGCCGGACTGTTGCCCAATGTCCTGTCCCGGAGCAACCTAATAACAAGGATGTCACAGGCATACCTGAAATGCGCATTGTTGTTGTAATTAATTGCAGGTAATTATTGGAGGGTCAGTGGTTTGGGTCTACATAACTACCACATTTTCTACTCTGCTATACCTACTTGCAGGTCAGAATCAGTCTGAACATTTTCTGGTGTGGCAGGTCAAGCTGGTCGCGGACAATCTGACTTGTTGACAGATAGTTCAGAAAACACATAGTGCACCTGAGTGTCTCAGTCAACATCAGGTAGTATCTGTCAATGTCCAGGACCTTTCGAGCCCTCTTGTGGACACCATAACCTGTCAGATTCTTGCCACAAGTTGGGCAGGAGAACCTCACCTTCCACAGGTGGTAGGGCATCCACACCATTAACCTGCAGGACTATGCTAGAAACATTCTGAAGCTAGTGGTATGTACATCCTGTCAAAAACATACTAAAAGGTTTTAAGCAAGCATTAATTACACAGAAAATATTCACCATTGACAAACTTAGAGGGGGCCTTAGGAAAGACCATGGCACTGAAGCCTCAGACTGTGCACCAGTGGTGCCAGGAGCAGTGTTTGAAGCCTCAGACTGTGGGCCAGTGGCGCCATAAGCTGTGTCTGAAGCCTCAGACTGTGGTGGTGCAGCGGGAGACTGGGTGGAAGTGGCAGGCTGCAAAAAAAAAAAAAAAAAAAGATGTAGTGAAAAAGCATAACAGCAATAATAAAAAAATATATTTGTTGCATTATCATTAATGCCTTTTTTTAGTATATCACCTTAGTGGTGTGAAATACACAATTGCAGGTCCTGGATCCCCCAAAGAGGGTGGTCTGTCCGCGGGCATGCATGGGACATTTCTCAATCTGAAAAGATAGATTTGAGGATCTGAGGATTCTTTCTAACCTCTGTGTTTTGCTTTGAATACTTTAATTAATCATATCATTATTTAGAAACATTCTTCATGTAATTTAATCACATATTTATTGTTTTTGACATTGTGTACTTATTTTTCTATTCCATGGTTATTTATTTTCATGATTAGGAGATAAGAGTTTTTAACGTCAAAGCACTGATATTGTTTGCACCATTGCCAACCAATCTGCATACTACATATAATGTCATGAAGTATAAGTAATTTTGCCTTACCTTCTGATAAATGTCATACCACTTCCTCCGTCTTGGAGCTGGTCGATTGCCTGCTCCAGAAGGCCAAACACCAGAGCTGGCAAAGACTCTCAACCTGGCCATCCACTACCGATCACCCATGGCCTTGTGGCTTTTTGGCTTAGTGCTCATCTGAACATAAAATGTAAATAAAACTTAACAAGTGCATTATTTACAATACTGTAGCCTGTTGCCTGAAACAAACGAAAGAAAGATCACATTTCCCAGGTAATTTCTCTGCTATGGTAAAGGGATAGTACTAAAAACATATTAATTAATAGAAACATGAAATAATTAATAGATTAATAGAAACACCCGTTTGCACTGGCTGCCAGTTGCTGCCCGCATCAAATACAAAGCTCTGATGTTTGCTTACAAAGTGACCTCTAGCTGTGCTCCTTCGTATCTGCTCTCACTTCTGTAGATATATGTGCCCTCCAGAAACTTGCGTTCTGTGAATGAACGTCGCCTCGTTGTTCCATCCCAAAGAGGGAAGAAATCACTTTACCGAACTCTCACATTCAATCTGCCCAGTTGGTGGAATGAACTCCCCAACTACATCAGAACAGCAGAGTCACTTGCTGTCTTCAAGAAACGACTAAAAACGCAACTGTTAGTCTCCACTTTCCTTCCTAATCTGCAACTGCCTCTCTGGCTATACCACTAACTGTGCCCTCTCTCTCTCTCTCTCTCTCTCTCTCTCTCTCTCTCTCTCCTCTCTCTCTCTCTCTCTCTCTCTCTCTCTCTCTCTCTCAAAAAAAAAAAAAAAAATGTACTAATGCTTTGCTTCTTAGACTTTACACACCTGAAACTTGTCTATAGCACTTGTTCACTGCTGCTCTTATAGTTGTGTAAATTGCTTCCTTGTCCTCATTTGTAAGTCGCTTTGGATAAAAGCGTCTGCTAAATGACTAAATGTAAATGTAAATGTAAATATATAATTAATTATGGTGGCTTGAAAAGCCAGCATACTGTTATCTATCTTAAACTTCTTCTTCTTCTTCTTCTTCTTCTGAGACTAATTTCTAAGTGTATCTCCTCCTAGGCCTTTCAAGCTACATACTTCAAACTTTCGTCAAACCTTCAAACTGGTCTGACTCGGGTTGCTATATCTTTTCTAACTGATCCGACTTTGGGTTTTCCGAAAAACGACCCAGAAAAATCCCAAAAGTCCCATTGACTTAACATTGGGTCAAACTTTGTGAGCTCATAACTCTGCATCAGACTGTCCTACAGACTTCTAACTGGACTCATTTAACTCAGTCTAGCCAGCAGCAAATAACTGATGACTTCTTAACTTACTAGCCACTCCCTAGCAACCACTTACAGCACCCTAGCAACTGTCCCATAGACTTCCATTGTAAAAGACTGTCATTGACTTAACATTGGATCAACCTTTGTGAGCTCAAAACTCTGCATCAGACTGTCCTACAGACTAGAGTTTGGCCTCATTCAACTCAGTCTAGCCAGCAGCCAATCACTGATTACCTTTAAACTTACTAGCCACTCCCTAGCAACCAATTTCAGCACCCTAGCAACTGTCCCAAAGACTGTGACTAGCTATTCTAACACATGCTAACAGTTTAAACTTCCTACTGACATGCTAATCTTGCTAGAAAGGTGCTAGCAACACGATAGTGACATGCTAGTCATGCTTGTAACATGCTAATTCATGCTAACAACATGCTAATTCATGCTAGAAACAAGCTGATTCATGCTAGAATCATGCTAGTAACATACTAATATCATGCTAGTTACATGCTAATATCATGCTAGTTACATGCTAGAATCATGCTAGAAACATGCTAATTCATGCTAGAAACATGCTAGTAACATGCTAATTCATGCTAGAATCATGCTAGTAACATGCTAATTCATGCTAGAATCATGCTAATAACATGCTAATTCATGCTAGAAACATGCTAGTAACATGCTAATTAATGCTAGAATCATGCTAGTAACATGCTAATTCATGCTAGAATCATGCTAGTAACATGCTAATTCATGCTAGAAACATGCTAGTAACATGCTAATTCATGCTAGAATCATGCTAGTTACATGCTAATTCATGCTAGAATCATGCTAGTAACATGCTAATTCATGCTAGAAACATGCTAGTAACATGCTAGAATCATGCTAGAATCATGCTAGAAACATGCTAATTAATGCTAACAACATGCTAATTCATGCTAGAAACATGCTAGTAACATGCTAATTCATGCTAGAATCATGCTAGTAACATGCTAATTCATGCTAGAATCATGCTAACAACATGCTAATTCAAGCTAGAAACATGCTAGTAACATGCTAATTCATGCTAGAATCATGCTAGTAACATGCTAATTCATGCTAGAACCATGCTAGTAACATGCTAATTCATGCTAGAAACATGCTAGTAACATGCTAATTCATGCTAGAAACATGCTAGTAACATGCTAATTCATGCTAGAATCATGCTAATAACATGCTAATTCATGCTAGAATCATGCTATTTCATGCTAGAAACATGCTAACATTATGCTAATTCTTGCTAGAATCATGCTAGTAACATGCTAATTCATGCTAGAAACATGCTAGTAACATGCTATTTCATGCTAGAATCATGCTAGTAACAAGGTAATTCATGCTAGAATAATGCTAGTAACATGCTAATTCATGCTAGAAACATGCTAATTTATGCTAGCAACTGCCTAGCAACCACTCATAATACTTTAGCAACTGCCTAGCAACAACCTAGCAACGCCTTAGCAACCACTCAGAACACCCTAGCAACCACCTAGCAACACCTTAACAATGACCTAGAATACCATAGCAACCGCCTAGCAACAACTTAGCAACCACCTAGCAACACCTTAGCAACCACCTTGCAACACCTTAGCAACAACCTAGCAACACCTTAGCAAGCACTTAGAACAACCTAGCAACTGCCTACCAAGAAACATGCCAATCTATACTAGAAACATGCTAACATAAATGTACTTATCTATGCCGACTGTTTCAAACTTCATAAAAACTGCTTCAGTTATTTACACTTTAAAACGACTTCAAACTTTTAGACTCGGCTTTTCAAGCCACCATAAAGTTTGTCCTCAAACTTTAATATCTAGTTGATAATGTTATCAGATGGGTAATTATAACACGATAACACAATAGTAAACATTATAATAAACATTTAGGTTCAAAAGACAGACATTTTTATTATTCACTGTAGAATGACCGTAACACATTAGTTATAAATAACTATAATTCATATAGCTAATTATCATTTAGTAGCATTATCATTTATGGGTACACCATTGTAGTAACAGTTATAAATCATACAAACATAATAAACATTTAGCAACAAAAGGCAGGCAATTACAGCTTTTAATTTATTCTTACAATTCATTTAGCTAATGAATATTTAGCAGAAAAAGCCTATATTTTTGTGTAAACTTTATTTTGACGCGTCGAGAAACGTTTTGATAAACACATCCAAACAACTGTATATACAGTATATATGCATGTATATATAGATACAGTTAATAATTTAAAGACACGTTCGAACAAAATCAATGATTTCTGCAACTGTATCAAAAGTATGTAATGTTAAACAGTTTGCGGGGTCGTGACCTTTGACACCATGCACGTGAATTTAGGGTGACTTTTGTTAAAGTTCTTGTCATAAAATTATAAATCAGCATTAGGAGGCCAAGACTGACATAACAAAAGACTACAATCGACAAAACAACTTCTATCAGTAGATATAGACGTTGACAAAAATAACTTACCTTGATCGGTTATATGATGATGTGCATATAATCATTTGCACGCGACGCGATTGGCTCTCATCCATTCTCACAATGGAGAGCGAGAGCAGCGATTGGCTCCCATCCATTCTCACAATGGAGAGCGAGCGCAACGATTGGACGAGGAGGGAGACCGAGACAGACGATCCTGATCCAGGTAGCGCCACAGAGACTCAGACTAATCAATCCAACTGTGGTAGAAACGCTGAACTTTGTCATGATAGGTATCCAGGTAAATCCAAATAAAAGCTGCCGAAAAGAGAGAGAGAGAAAGGTAACAGAAACATGCAGCTCAAACCCACAACCCTGAGATTAAGAGTCTCGTGCTCTACCGACTGAGCTAGCCAGGCTTCTAATAAGCTCATTCTAGTCACTGTTTTGATCAATACCTTCCCTACCTGTGTAGAGTTTGATGCTGTTTTTAAGTCAACTGGAATCAGTAACTTGGCCGATACAGGCACTGGACAACAAACTTCTGCTGAATCCTGATGTCAACTTGTAACGCTACACAGCACGTGGCCCAGGATCATTGCCCAGTGCACGTGTTAGCAGTTGCAAGGCAGAGAAAAGATTAGTTCGTCCCGGGGTGGGCTCTAACCACCAACATTTCAGTTAACAGCCGATCGCGCTAACTGATTGCGCCACAGAGACTCAGACTAACTAATCCAACTGTGGTATAAACGCTGAACTTTGTCTCGATAGGTATGCTCAATGAATCCAAATGAAAGCTGCCGAAAAAGAGAGAAAGGTAACAGAAACACCCAACTTGGGGCTCAAAACCACAAGCCTGAGATTAAGAGTCTCATGCGCTACAAACTGAGCTAGCCAGGCTTGAGAGATGCTCATGCAAGAGAAAGTCACTTGATGCTGATTTTAAGTCAACTGGAATCAGTAACTTGGTCTATCTAGGCACTGGACAACAAAAATCTGCTAAATCCTGATGTCATCTTGTAACGCCAGACAGCACGTGGCCCAGGATCATTGCCCGGTGCACGTGTTAGCAGTTGCAAGGCAGAGAAAAGCTTAATTCGTCCCTGAGTGGGCTTGAACCACCAACCTTTCGGTTAACAGCCGAACGCGCTAACCAATTGCGGCACAGAGACTTCAGAGCAGCACAACTGTAGTAGAAATGCTGAACTTTGTCTCAATAGGTATGCTCGAAGAATCCAATTGAAAGCTGCCGAAAAGAGAGAGAAAAACGCCCAACGTAGGGCTCGAACCCACGACCCTGAGATTAAGAGTCTCATGCTCTACCGACTGAGCTAGCCAGGCTTCTGATGCGTTTATTCTAGTCACTGTTTTGATCAATACCTTCCCTACCTGTGTAAAGTTTGATGCTGATTTTAAGTCAACTGGAATAAGTAACTTGGCCGATCCAGGCACTGGACAACAAACTTCTGCTAAATCCTGATGTCATCTTGTAACGCCAGACAGCACGTGGCCCAGGATCATTGCCCGGTGCACGTGTTAGCAGTTGCAAGGCAGCAAAAGCATTCGTCCTTCCCTGGGTGGGCTCGAACCACCAAGCTTTGGGTTAACAGCCGAACATGCTAACCGATTGCCCCACTGAGACTCAGACACCAAACCGACTGTTGTAGAAAACCTGAACTTTGTCTCACTTGGTCTGCAGGATGAATCCAAATGAAAGCTGCCGAAAAGAGAGAGAAAGGTAACAGAAACAGCCAACGTAGGGCTCAAACCCACGTCACTGAGATTAAGTGTCTCATGCTCTCCCGTCTGAGCTAGCCAAGCTTGTGAGACACTCATTCTAGTCACTGTTTTTATCAATACCTTCCCTACCTGTGTAAAGTTTGATGCTGATTTTAAGTCAACTGGAATAAGTAAATTGGCCAATAGAGGCACTGGACAAAAAACTTCTGCTAAATCCTGATGTCATCTTGTAACGCCAGACAGGGCTTGTGAGATGCTCATTCAAGAGAAAGTCACTGTTTTGATCAATACCTTCCCTACCTGTGTAAAGTTTAATGTTTTTAATGTTATCTTGTAACGCCAGACAGCACGTGGCCCAGGATCATTGCCCGGTGCACGTGTTAGCAGTTGCAAGGCAGCAAAACCCTTCGTTCGTCCCTGGATGGGCTCAAAGCAACAACCTTTTGGTTAACAGCCGAACGCACTAACCGATTGTGCCACAGAGACTCAGACTAAATATACCAACTGTGGTAGAAACCAGAACTTTGTCTCACTTGGTCTGCTGGATGTACCCAAATGAAAGCTGCCGAAAAGAGAGAGAGAAAGGTAACAGAAACACCCAACGTGAGGCTTGAACTAACGTCACTGAGATTAAGTGTCTCATGCTCTCCCGACTGAGCTAGCCGGGCTAGTGAGAAACTCATTTTAGTCACTGTTTTGATCAATACCTTCCCTACCTGTGTAAAGATTGACGCAGATTTTAAGTCAACTGGAATAAGTAACGTGGCCGATCCAGGCACTGGACAACAAACTTCTGCTAAATCCTGATGTCATCTTGTAACGCCAGACAGCACGTGCCCCAGGATCTATGCCCAGTGCAGGTGTTAGCAGTTGCTAGGCAGAGAAAGGCTTAAATCTTCCCTGGGTGGGCTCGAACCACCAACCTTTCGGTTAACAGCCGAACGCGCTAACCAATTGCGCCACAGAGACTTCGAGAGCAACCCAGCTGTAGTAGAAATGCTGAACTTTGTCTCAATAGGTATGCTCGAAGAATCCAATTGAAAGCTGCCGAAAAGAGAAAGAGAAAGGTAACAGAAACGCCCAACGTGGGGCTCGAACCCACGACCCTGAGATTAAGCGTCTCATGCTCTACCGACTGAGCTAGCCGGGCTTCCGATACATTTATTCTAGTCACTGTTTTGATCAATACCTTCCCTACCTGTGTAAAGTTTGATGCTGATTTTAAGTCAACTGGAATAAGTAACTTGGCCGATCCAGGCACTGGACAACAAACTTCTGCTAAATCCTGATGTCATCTTGTAACGCCAGACAGCACGTGGCCCAGGATCATTGACCGGTGCACGTGTTAGCAGTTGCAAGGCAGAGAAAAGCTTAATTCGTCCCTGGGTGGACTCGAACCACCAACCTTTCGGTTAACAGCCAAACGCGCTAACCAATTGCGCCACAGAGACTTCGAGAGCATCCCAGCTGTAGTAGAAATGCTGAACTTTGTCTCAATAGGTATGCTCGAAGAATCCAATTGAAAGCTGCCGAAAAGAGAGAGAAAAACGCCCAACGTGGGGCTCGAACCCACGACCCTGAGATTAAGAGTCTCATGCTCTACCGACTGAGCTAGCCGGGTTTCTGATGCATTCATTCTAGTCACTGTTTTGATCAATACCTTCCCTACCTGTGTAAAGTTTGATGCTGATTTTAAGTCAACTGGAATAAGTAACTTGGCCGATCCAGGCACTGGACAACAAACTTCTGCTAAATCCTGATGTCATCTTGTAACGCCAGACAGCACGTGGCCCAGGATCATTGCCCGGTGCACGTGTTAGCAGTTGCAAGGCAGCAAAAGCATTTGTCTTTCCATGGGTGGGCTCGAACCACCAAGCTTTGGGTTAACAGCCGAACATGCTAACCGATTGCCCCACTGAGACTCAGACACCAAATCGACTGTTGTAGAAAACCTGAACTTTGTCTCACTTGGTCTGCAGGATGAATCCAAATGAAAGCTGCCGAAAAGAGAGAGAAAGGTAACAGAAACAGCCAACGTAGGGCTCAAACCCACGTCACTGAGATTAAGTGTCTCATGCTCTCCCGTCTGAGCTAGCCGAGCTTGTGAGACACTCATTCTAGTCACTGTTTTTATCAATACCTTCCCTACCTGTGTAAAGTTTGATGCTGATTTTAAGTCAACTGGAATAAGTAAATTGGCCAATAGAGGCACTGGCCAAAAAACTTCTGCTAAATCCTGATGTCATCTTGTAACGCCAGACAGGGCTTGTGAGATGCTCATTCAAGAGAAAGTCACTGTTTTGATCAATACCTTCCCTACCTGTGTAAAGTTTAATGTTTTTTTCAAGTCAACTGGAATAAAAAAAATTGGCCAATCCAGGCTCTGGACAACAAACTTCTGCTAAATCCTGATGTTATCTTGTAACGCCAGACAGCACGTGGCCCAGGATCATTGCCCGGTGCACGTGTTAGCAGTTGCAAGGCAGCAAAAGCCTTCGTTCGTCCCTGGATGGGCTCAAAGCAACAACCTTTTGGTTAACAGCCGAACGCACTAACCGATTGTGCCACAGAGACTCAGACTAAATGTGCCAAATGTGGTAGAAACCAGAACTCTGTCTCACTTGGTCTGCTGGATGAACCCAAATGAAAGCTGCCGAAAAGAGAGAGAGAAAGGTAACAGAAACACCCAACGTGAGGCTTGAACTAACGTCACTGAGATTAAGTGTCTTATGCTCACCCGACTGAGCTAGCCGGGCTAGTGAGAAACTCATTCTAGTCACTGTTTTTATCAATACCTTCCCTACCTGTGTAAAGTTTGATGCCGATTTTAAGTCAACTGGAATAAATAACTTGGCCGATCCAGGCACTGAACAACAAACTTCTGCTAAATCCTGATGTCATCTTGTAACACCAGACAGCACGTGCCCCAGGATCTATGCCCAGTACAGGTGTTAGCAGTTGCTAGGCAGAGAAAGGCTTAAATCTTCCCTGGGTGGGCTCGAACCACCAACCTTTCGGTTAACAGCCGAACGCGCTAACCAATTGCGCCACAGAGACTTCGAGAGCAACCCAGCTGTAGTAGAAATGCTGAACTTTGTCTCAATAGGTATGCTCGAAGAATCCAATTGAAAGCTGCCGAAAAGAGAGAGAGAAAGGTAACAGAAACGCCCAACGTGGGGCTCGAACCCACGACCCTAAGATTAAGAGTCTCATGCTCTACCGACTGAGCTAGCCGGGTTTCCGATACATTTATTCTAGTCACTGTTTTGATCAATACCTTCCCTACCTGTGTAAAGTTTGATGCTGATTTTAAGTCAACTGGAATAAGTAACTTGGCCGATCCAGGCACTGGACAACAAACTTCTGCTAAATCCTGATGTCATCTTGTAACGCCAGACAGCACGTGGCCCAGGATCATTGCCCGGTGCAAGTGTTAGCAGTTGCAAGGCAGAGAAAAGCTTAATTCGTCCCTGGGTGGACTCGAACCACCAACCTTTCGGTTAACAGCCGAACGCGCTAACCAATTGCGCCACAGAGACTTCGAGAGCAACACAACTGTAGTAGAAATCCTGAACTTTGTCTCAATAGGTATGCTCGAAGAATCCAATTGAAAGCTGCCAAAAAGAGAGAGAAAAACGCCCAACATGGGGCTCGAACCCACGACCCTGAGATTAAGAGTCTCATGCTCTACCGACTGAGCTAGCCGGGCTTCTGATGCATTTATTCTAGTCACTGTTTTTATCAATACCTTCCCTACCTGTGTAAAGTTTGATGCTGATTTTAAGTCAACTGGAATAAGTAAATTGGCCAATAGAGGCACTGGACAAAAAACTTCTGCTAAATCCTGATGTCATCTTGTAACGCCAGACAGGGCTTGTGAGATGCTCATTCAAGAGAAAGTCACTGTTTTGATCAATACCTTCCCTACCTGTGTAAAGTTTAATGTTTTTTTCAAGTCAACTGGAATAAAAAAAATTGGCCAATCCAGGCACTGGACAACAAACTTCTGCTAAATCCTGATGTTATCTTGTAACGCCAGACAGCACGTGGCCCAGGATCATTGCCCGGTGCACGTGTTAGCAGTTGCAAGGCAGCAAAAGCCTTCGTTCGTCCCTGGATGGGCTCAAAGCAACAACCTTTTGGTTAACAGCCGAACGCACTAACCGATTGTGCCACAGAGACTCAGACTAAATGTACCAAATGTGGTAGAAACCAGAACTCTGTCTCACTTGGTCTGCTGGATGAACCCAAATGAAAGCTGCCGAAAAGAGAGAGAGAAAGGTAACAGAAACACCCAACGTGAGGCTTGAACTAACGTCACTGAGATTAAGTGTCTTATGCTCACCCGACTGAGCTAGCCGGGCTAGTGAGAAACTCATTCTAGTCACTGTTTTTATCAATACCTTCCCTACCTGTGTAAAGTTTGATGCCGATTTTAAGTCAACTGGAATAAGTAACTGGGCCGATCCAGGCACTGGACAACAAACTTGCCCCACAGCACGTGCCCCAGGATATATGCCCAGTACAGGTGTTAGCAGTTGCTAGGCAGAGAAAGGCTTAAATCGTCCCTGGGTGGGCTCGAACCACCAACCTTTCGGTTAACAGCCGAACGCGCTAACCAATTGCGCCACAGAGACTTCGAGAGCAACCCAGCTGTAGTAGAAATGCTGAACTTTGTCTCAATAGGTATGCTCGAAGAATCCAATTGAAAGCTGCCGAAAAGAGAGAGAGAAAGGTAACAGAAACAGCCAACGTAGGGCTCAAACCCACGTCACTGAGATTAAGTGTCTCATGCTCTCCCGTCTGAGCTAGCCGAGCTTGTGAGACACTCATTCTAGTCACTGTTTTTATCAATACCTTCCCTACCTGTGTAAAGTTTGATGCTGATTTTAAGTCAACTGGAATAAGTAAATTGGCCAATAGAGGCACTGGACAAAAAACTTCTGCTAAATCCTGATGTCATCTTGTAACGCCAGACAGGGCTTGTGAGATGCTCATTCAAGAGAAAGTCACTGTTTTGATCAATACCTTCCCTACCTGTGTAAAGTTTAATGTTTTTAATGTTATCTTGTAACGCCAGACAGCACGTGGCCCAGGATCATTGCCCGGTGCACGTGTTAGCAGTTGCAAGGCAGCAAAACCCTTCGTTCGTCCCTGGATGGGCTCAAAGCAACAACCTTTTGGTTAACAGCCAATCGCACTAACCGATTGTGCCACAGAGACCCAGACTATATATACCAACTGTGGTAGAAACCAGAACTTTGTCTCACTTGGTCTGCTGGATGAACCCAATTGAAAGCTGCCGAAAAGAGAGAGAGAAAGGTAACAGAAACACCCAACGTGAGGCTTGAACTAACGTCACTGAGATTAAGTGTCTCATGCTCACCCGACTGAGCTAGCCGGGCTAGTGAGAAACTCATTCTAGTTTTGATCAATACCTTCCCTACCTGTGTAAAGTTTGATGCCGATTTTAAGTCAACTGGAATAAGTAACTTGGCCGATCCAGGCACTGGACAACAAACTTCTGGTAAATCCTGATGTCATCTTGTAACGCCAGACAGCACGTGCCCCAGGATCTATGCCCAGTGCACGTGTTAGCAGTTGCAAGGCAGAGAAAAGCTTAATTCGTCCCTGGGTGGGCTCGAACCACCAACCTTTCGGTTAACAACCGAACGCGCTAACCAATTGCGCCACAGAGACTTCAAGAGCAACACAACTGTAGTAGAAATGCTAAACTTTGTCTCACTAGGTATGCTCGAAGAATCCAATTGAAAGCTGCCGAAAAGAGAGAGAAAAACGCCCAACGTGGGGCTCGAACCCACGACCCTGAGATTAAGAGTCTCATGCTCTACCGACTGAGCTAGCCGGGCTTCTCATGCGTTCATTCTAGTCACTGTTTTGATCAATACCTTCCCTACCTGTGTAAAGTTTGATGCTGATTTTAAGTCAACTGGAATAAGTAACTTGGCCGGTCCAGGCACTGGACAACAAACTTCTGCTAAATCCTGATGTCATCTTGTAACGCCAGACAGCACGTGGCCCAGGATCATTGCCCGGTGCACGTGTTAGCAGTTGCAAGGCAGCAAAAGCCTTCGTTCGTCCCTGGATGGGCTCAAAGCAACAACCTTTTGGTTAACAGCCAAACGCACTAACCGATTGTGCCACAGAGACCCAGACTATATATACCAACTGTGGTAGAAACGCTGAACTTTGTCTCACTTGGTCTGCTGGATGAAAAAGAGAACAACAACATAAGTGGACGTGCAAAACAACGTAGTCGGCAGGATTCGAACCTGCGCGGGGAAACCCCAATGGATTTCTAGTCCATCGCCTTAACCACTCGGCCACGACTACAGACGTTGGCTTTCTCTCTCCTGCTGAGGTGGCAACCAAGCACAGGGTCAACAGGGGTAGAGGAAGGTGCACTAGCTCTAGTGCAACTTTTCCGTACAATCTCTGGGAAGCAGGGACAGCATAGCTCTCTAATCTAACAAACTCAGCTAACTTCATGGGCACTCTTTCCACACAAGCTGATGATCTGAATTCAGAGCAACGTGCTCTCGCAGGCCACACCACAATGGACAGCCACCAAGTGATATGAAAAGAACAACGAGGTCTCTGACAAACACACAGGTCTTCGCCCGAACAGGGACTTGAACCCTGGACCCTCAGATTAAAAGTCTGATGCTCTACCGACTGAGCTATCCGGGCTCCTGTCTGCTGAGGCACCTGTTTGCGGAGTTGGACCTCTGCAAGCCCCTTGCCGACTAACAACACTTTCTCATCACAGCACAGACCTGCGTCCTCTTAAAAAAAACAGATGCAGGCGTCCTCCAGGAAACGGCGTTTCAGAGCTGTGCCATGCCACTGCTGAGCTGCACCGTGAAAGACCTTGAAGTCATTAGGTGTTACCAAAGCCATGGTCCAAAAGCATGGCCAAAAGCACATTTCGCCTGGGCCTTTTGGAACTGTGCTAGCATCAGTCTTGAAAAGAGCTGTGCATAAAGCAACTCTCCAGAAGCAGATGGAGTGGGGAAAATGTGTCACAAAGGGACAGCCAAAACGGACTGGGCGACTTGGAAAAAAAACTATCAAATCCCAATCTTGATGAGCCGTACAAGATGTTGCTGTCGATTTATTGAACGTTTCTCTAGGCAACATCAGAGTGTAGGGACTACAAAAAAAGCTAAATTGCGACTAGTCGCTGGACTTGAATTATTCAATATGGGATTAAACACGCAGGCCCGCAACCAAACGTCGCAAAAGCCACAGTTCCTCTCACAGAGACAAAAAGCAAAAGCAGCTGGCTGTTCCGTAGTCGGCGGGGTTCGAACCTGCGCGGGGAGACCCCAATGGATTTCAAGTCCATCGCCTCAACCTCTCGGCCACGACTACGCATGGTGGTAATTCGTTGACTTTTTCTACTGAATGTGGGCAACATTGAACGCAGCACAGTTGGGGCATAAATGGCCTGAGGTTGTAAAAAGCAGCACAAGCATTGCTCGCAGTTATCAGGAACACGCTGCCATGACCCGGATTCGAACCGGGGTTGCTGCGGCCACAACACAGAGTACTGACCACTATACGATCACGGCACACCGCTCGCTCACCGATAAGCTCTGCAGCTGCCTGGACACTAAGGGACACTGGTTTGTGACCGTGATTCAAACTGGCATTTCTCTGGCCACAACACAGAGTACGGATGACTGTACGGTCGCGGCAAACCACTGTCGCTCACCCACAGCTGCCTGGTCACTAAGTGACAGGGGCTTGTTTGTGAGTTGCAGAGGAGGATTCCAATTACGTATAGGAGGCTTGAAAGAAAAGAGAACAACAACATAAGTGGACGTGCAAAACAACGTAGTCGGCAGGATTCCAACCTGCGCGGGGAAACCCCAATGGATTTCTAGTCCATCGCCTTAACCACTCGGCCACGACTACAGACGTTGGCTTTCTCTCTCCTGCTGACGTGCCAACCAAGCACAGGGTCAACAGGGGTAGAGGAAGGTGCACTAGCTCTAGTGCAACTTTTCCATACAATCTCTGGGAAGCAGGGACAGCATAGCTCTCTAATCTAACAAACTCAGCTAACTTCATGGGCACTCTTTCCACACAAGCTGATGATCTGAATTCAGAGCAACGTGCTCTCGCAGGCCACACCACAATGGACAGCCACCAAGTGATATGAAAAGAACAACGAGGTCTCTGACAAACAGACAGGCCTTCGCCCGAACAGGGACTTGAACCCTGGACCCTCAGATTAAAAGTCTGATGCTCTACCGACTGAGCTATCCGGGCTCCTGTCTGCTGAGGCACCTGTTTGCGGAGTTGGACCTCTGCAAGCCCCTTGCCGGCTAACAACACTTTCTCATCACAGCACAGACCTGCGTCCTCTTAAAAAAAACAGATGCAGGCGTCCTCCAGGAAACGGCGTTTCAGAAATGTGCCATGCCACTGCTGAGCTGCACCGTGAAAGACCTTGAAGTCATTAGGTGTTACCAAAGCCATGGTCCAAAAGCATGGCCAAAAGCACATTTCGCCTGGGCCTTTTGGAACTGTGCTAGCATCAGTCTTGAAAAGAGCTGTGCATAAAGCAACTCTCCAGAAGCAGATGGAGTGGGGAAAATGTGCCACAAAGGGACAGCCAAAACGGACTGGGCGACTTGGAAAACAAACTATCAAATCCCAATCTTGATGAGCCGTACAAGATGTTGCTGTCGATTTATTGAACGTTTCTCTAGGCAACATCAGAGTGTAGGGACTACAAAAAAAGCTAAATTGCGACTAGTCGCTGGACTTGAATTATTCAATATGGGATTAAACACGCAGGCCCGCAACCAAACGTCGCAAAAGCCACAGTTCCTCTCACAGAGAGAAAAAGCAAAAGCAGCTGGCTGTTCCGTAGTCGGCAGGGTTCGAACCTGCGCGGGGAGACCCCAATGGATTTCAAGTCCATCGCCTTAACCTCTCGGCCACGACTACGCATGGTGGCAGCTTGTTGACTTTTTCTGCTGAATGTGGGCAACATTGAACGCAGCACAGTTGGGGCATGAATGGCCTGAGGTTGTAAAAAGCAGCACAAGCATTGCTCGCAGTTAACAGGAACACGCTGCCGTGACCTGGATTCGAACCGGGGTTGCTGCGGCCACAACACAGAGTACTGACCACTATATGATCACGGCACACCGCTCGCTCACCGATAAGCTCTGCAGCTGCCTGGACACTAAGGGACACTGGTTTGTGACCGGGATTCAAACTGGGATTTCTCTGGCCACAACACAGAGTACGGATGACTGTACGGTCGCGGCAAACCACTGTCGCTCACCCACAGCTGCCTGGTCACTAAGTGACAGGGGCTTGTTTGTGAGATGCAGAAGAGGATTGCAATTACGTATCGGAGGCTTGAAAGAAAAGAGTACAACAACATAAGTGGACGTGCAAAACAACGTAGTCGGCAGGATTCGAATATGCGCAGGGAAACCCCAATGGATTTCTAGTCCATCGCCTTAACCACTCGGCCACGACTACAGACGTCTGCTTTCTCTCTCCTGCTGAGATGGCAACCAAGCACAGGGTCAACAGGGGTAGAGGAAGGTGCACTAGCTCTTGTGCAACTTTTCCATACAATCTCTGGGAAGCAGGGACAGCATAGCTCTCTAATCTAACACACTCAGCTAACTTCATGGGCACTCTTTCCACACAAGCTGATGATCTGAATTCAGAGCAAAAGCCACAGTTCCTCTCACAGAGAGAAAAAGCAAAAGCAGCTGGCTGTTCCGTAGTCGGCAGCGTTTGAACCTCCGTGGGGAGACCCCAATGGATTTCAAGTCCATCGCCTTAAACTCTCGGCCACGACTACGCATGCTGGCAGCCCGTTGACTTTTTCTGCTGAATGTGGGCAACATTGAACGCAGCACAGTTGGGGCATAAATGGCCTGAGGTTGTAAAAAGCGGCCCAAGCATTGCTCGCAGTTAACAGGAACACGCTGCCGTGACCCAGATTCGATCCGGGGTTGCTGCGGCCACAACACAGAGTACTGTCCACTATACGATCACGGCACACCGCTCACTCACCGAAAAGCTCTGCAGCTGCCTGGACACTAAGGGACACTGGTTTGTGACCGGGATTCAAACTGGGATTTCTCTGGCCACAACACAGAGTACGGATGACTGTACGGTCGCGGCAAACCACTGTCACTCACCCACAGCTGCCTGGTCACTAAGTGACAGGGGCTTGTTTGTGAGATGCAGAGGAGGATTGCAATTACGTATAGGAGGCTTGAAAGAAAAGAGAACAACAACATAAGTGGACGTGCAAAACAACATAGTTGGCAGGATTCAAACCTGCACGGGGAAGCCCCAAAGGATTTCTAGTCCATCGCCTTAACCACTCGGCCACGACTACAGACATCTGCTTTCTGTCTCCTGCTGAGGTGGCAACCAAGCACAGGTTCAACAGGGGTCCAAAAGCATGGCCAAAAGCACATTTCGCCTGGGCCTTTTGGAACTGTGCTAGCATCAGTCTTGAAAAGAGCTGTGCATAAAGCAACTCTCCAGAAGCAGATGGAGTGGGGAAAATGTGCCACAAAGGGACAGCCAAAAAGGACTGGGCGACTTGGAAAAAAAACTATCAAATCCCAATCTTGATGAGCCGTACAAGATGTTGCTGTCGATTTATTGAACGTTTCTCTAGACAACATCAGAGTGTAGGGACTACAAAAAAAGCTAAATTGCGACTAGTCGCTGGACTTGAATTATTCAATATGGGATTAAACACGCAGGCCCGCAACCAAACGTCGCAAAAGCCACAGTTCCTCTCACAGAGAGAAAAAGCAAAAGCAGCTGGCTGTTCCGTAGTCGGCAGGGTTCGAACCTGCGCGGGGAGAACCCAATGGATTTCAAGTCCATCGCCTTAACCTCTCGGCCACAACTACACATGGTGGCAGCTCGTTGACTTTTTCTGCTGAATGTGGGCAACATTGAACGCAGCACAGTTGGGGCATAAATGGCCTGAGGTTGTAAAAAGCGGCACAAGCATTGCTTGAAAGACACGGGGTACTTGAAGTCAAGATCTTCATTACCAAAGCTTAGCGGAACCATTTAGGTTTGTAACGTGACAGTGAGATTCAAGCAAGATTGGATGAATCTTATTTGAAGTGTGCAGCAAGTCTGAGAATTCGAAGCTAACTATTGTCCTCAGATCATCACGCCTAAGTTTTGAGAAGACCAGTCGGAATTGTTTCACACAACTTAAATGTAACCCAACAAAGAAAACCCAGATGGGACTTGAACCCACAATCCCCAGCTTCGAAGGCTGATGCCTTATCCATTAGGCCACTGGGTCAACACTAGCCTTTGTCATATCTGATGTATGGCTCAGGAAGTTCTTGTTACTCAGAAAACAGTTCTTTAGGATCCCTATGCCATATTGCATTCAGACGATCTGATGTTTACACCTAATGACAAAACAGCTTCTCTGAGGAGTTTTCCATTGTCATGTCTTTTTGACCTAAGGGTATGAACCTAGCTTTTTAAAGGTAATACTGGATTGTCTTGCACAGTCAACCTAAAAGGAACTGCATCAAAGACAACCCAGTTGGTACTTTAAACCCACAATCCCCAGCTTCGAAGGCTGGTGCCTTATCCATTAGGCCACTGGACTGTTTTATACTTACTGTGAACTGTAATATGCCTCCAGGGAGTTTCTGACACACGTAACAAAAACAACATAAACAAAGAGTAGAGTGGATCGGTCTCACAGAATTTTTTGTGGCACTGCAGATTGCTTCTACTGGGCTTGTTGGTCTAGGGGTATGATTCTCGCTTTGGGTGCAAGAGGTCCCAGGTTCAAATCCCGGACGAGTCCTACGACAGTCATAAAAAAAGCAGCGGTGCTGTGCTATCCATGATGTTTCTATGTTAATTGTAGCAGCTTTTGCTGTGACATTAGTTAATGAACATTTAGTGGACTTCTGATCTAAATCAGTCTAACATGTACAACTATACAGACAAAAAATGAGCGGCAATGATTCGGTTGATAGATTTGTTTACGGATCTTGAACAACCCACCAGCTTTATATGTAAGCACCATTTTGTCTTTTTACACCGTCTCCTCTCTGTAGGCACCATGCAGGATTCGAAATGGCCTTTCGCGTTAGGTATCTCGTTACCCTTTTAGTCATAAGAGGTAACATGCATGGCAATGCAGGAAGTTAATGACATGCAAACACATCTCAAGAAGGTTTTCACAGCTACCGTGTTTCATCCACCAAACATTGCTCCCAAATTGAAGTGAGACCTTCAAAGACAACCCAGATGGGATTTGAACCAACAATCCCAAGCCCCGGAGGTTGATGCCTTATCCCTTGGCCACTGGGCCATTTCGGCAATCATTTGTCCAGGATTTTTTGTATGCCTTCAACAAGATGCCAACGAAAAGAAAACGGGTAACACTTTATTTTGATGGTCCCCCTTTAGATAGTCTGCTGACCGTAAGTTACTTTTCAAGTTCTTATCTGTTTACTTTCATCTGGATAGTATCTGTAGATTGTCTTTAAATGTTCTTAGGCAATCAATACAATGTCTACAGCATGTAAACATTTATTAAACTTTCGGTAAGATAAGTGTTACCTAATTAGGTTCTAGATGTTCAACAGTGTTTCAGTAGATATGCAACAAATCCTCAACATTTAATAAACTTGGTAAGTTACGTGTTACCAAATTAGGTTGTAGATGTTCAACAGTGTTTCAGTAGATATGCAACTAATCTTCTACAGATGTTCAACAATGTATTAGTAGATATGCAACAAATCCTCAACAAGTTTTCAGAACATTGACCACCAAGATGTTTGTTGTTATTGTCTGCATGTAGTTGTTATCCAGTTTATGAATAGACTTTGAGTAAACATTCAGATGCCTATAAGTAGCAACGCAAGATATTTTAACATGAACTTTAATCACATATAAAATTAGGGTTAGGTACAATCTAAGAGTGTTCAATTAACTATTTGTTGCATTTAACCTAACTTTCAGTAGACAGTTATTTTACTTTAAAGGGAACATAGTTTACCTATTTTTTATGATTTAATATTAATATTATGGTTCTTCTGAGTGTGCCAGTTTAGGTTCAGTTTAAAACACAATTCAGATTTTTTTATTATAATGTGTTAAAAAGTGTCATGTTGGGGGCGTGTCCACAGTTCGCTGATTTATGGATGTGTTGCTTTACATGTAAATTAGTTTCGGCTTCCCGCCAACGTAACAAGGGGAGGGGCCATGAGCTCACCCGCTCTGCATTTGCAACAGAGTCTGACAGGCAGACAGAGAAGGAGCAGGAGTGAGAGGTTCAGCAATCAGTCGTACATGTACGACTCGGACACAGACCAAGCAGAGAGTACAAAATCATATGTGTCTTTGTACAGTTTTACAGCCAACTGTGTGCTAGTTTCAAGTGCCGAGCTTGTACACAGAAACTAATAACCACGCACACTGAATGAACTTTTACTGAGGCACCGGATGCGCCGCTCGAAGCCGCGACACGGCACACCAGACACTCTCTGTGGCAGGGCAGAAACATGAAGTGTTCCGAATCATCGCGCCACGCATTTTTTAATTCTAAACATAGGTTTCTATTAGGGTACACACAACGGCAATTCAAGTCTGCAGCGGTCCGAGGCGCCCAGCTGTCGACTTGAGTGAACCCTGATAGAAACCGATGTTTAGAATTCTAAAACGCATGCTAGTTAAGATCACAGGGAGCTTCTGGGATCAATATTGGTGGGCGGGGGGACCGCACTCCTACGTAAAGTTGCGGTCGGTTTGAAAACCGCTCCAATTGCTCCATCGTTTTTATGTTGTTAAATTGAAAAAAAAAGCACTGGGTGTGCTTATATCACCCCAATATGATGGTCTATACACCATACATGCACATATGTCTGTCCAAACAGCTTGAAAAGTAGATTTTTTACCATAGGTGCCTTTTAAGGTACATTTATCAGCTCATCTTTTGTCACACTGGGCCCATCAAAATGAAGTGAAAACCTAAGAAATGCTGTTGAATGACTGTAAGGAGCCAACATCACAGACAGCATGGCTACTAATCTGTAAATGTTCAGCAGATAGTCAACAGACAGTTAGTAGTGACACTGATGCAAGTATTTGAAGACAAAAACACAACAGCGCCACACGTACAAGAACATACAAATAAATACCAGAGTCATTAGTTCGTCCAACTGCTTTTAATTTATTGCTGTCAAAACAAAAATAAAATAAAAAAATTAACAGCCCAGGTAATTAAGCTGAAGAAAACATTTGGTTCAGGACAATTAAGAACAATTGTTGTTACATCCACAGTGGAATGAACAGCCAACTTATCCAGCATATGTTTTTATGCAACGGATGCCCTTACAGCTGCAACCCATCACTGGGAAACATCCATACACAATCATTCACACACATGAACTAAGGACAATTTAGCCAACCCAATTCACCTCTACCACATGTTTTTGGACCCAGAGGAAACCAACGCGAACACCGGGAGAACATGCAAACTCCACACAGAAACACCAACTGACCCAGCCGAGGCTCGAACCAGTGACCTTCTTCCTGTGAGGCGAACGTGCTACCCACTGAGAATGTTTTTTTTCATTGTCTTTAACATAGTAGGCTGAAAAATAACTAATTTTAGAAATACAATTTAGATGACGAGGTGACATGGTGGCACAGTGGGTAACACGTTTGCCTCACAGCAAAAGGTTGATGGTTTGAGCCTCGGCTGGGTCAGGTGGCATTTCTGTGGCATACCATGTGGGCTTCCTTCGAGTGCTCCAGTTTCCCCCACAAGTCCAAAGACATGTGGTACACTGTAAAAAGTGCTACACTCACAAAGTTGGTTTTATATACTTTAAATAATTGCAATCTAGTTAATTATATTTGTTTTATACCAAAAAATATCAATTTGCTTCTTCTTTACTTAAAATATATCAGTTTTTATATAACAGTATATTTTGAATAAAACTAATGCATTTTATTTGAGTAGATTTTTGTATGTGGTTATTGTGTAGAATAAATGTTATAAAAGTGAGTTGACACAGACAATTTATTAGAGCAGCTGTCGATGTGTGCAGGTCTGTTCATCAAACGTGATTTTAATAATTCTGCGTGACCCCATTTTCACTGCCCGCCACTTTGCAGCCAGACAGCATCTTCAATGGTCGACATAAACTGCTCGCAGCAGCGGATCTGATTAACACGGTAAGTTGCAAATGTAGCCGAATGATAATGGCAAAGTCATGCTAAACTGCTGACTTCACTAGGCAGGTGAGGTTTTAGCTTGTAAATTGTACTGTAACGTCAGGTAATAGACTGCTCTCACATGGAAAGCTAAGTTGGCTAACGCTAACCAACGCTAGTTCATGCTAACGATTAAAAGTGATAGTCCTGAGAAAAAAAAGTTAAAGTAGTTTTAAAACACTTAGTAGGTTTAACTAACGTTACAGAACGGATTAACAAGGTCTCTGGTGGGCGGTCGGGGTGTGGGTACAGTTTGCTAGCGCTAACCTGGCTAGCTCACCTAAATAGTTATCAGCACATTTAGGATGCATATTAAATGCAGAAACGTATGGAACAGTAGTTCGTGTTTAGCGTAACATTAAGTAGCTTAAGGTTTGTGTTTAAGAGATTTAGTCCATAAGTTTTTTGTTAATACTGCTAAGTTAATAAATTACAGATTTATAATTTATTTTAACTTAAATTACATTTATGTTTACAGAACCATTTAAAATGTACGCACCTCATTCTAAAATGCATTTTCTTGGTCTTTAGATACCAAAGGGATTTAGTTTATTTTATTAAGAAAAACATTAGGTACAACTACAGCTATAATTATTTGCAGGTAAGTAAAACATGGGTAAAATTGCAAACAATAGTGGGCTCCATAGAATTGCATTTGATATCTGAAGATTTTTTTGTATGTGTGCAATGAACAAACAGTAAAAAATATCCTAATGCAGTTTCTTATTATCTGTCTTTCACTAAAGCTAACTGAAAACACTGATTCACTGAACTGTCATTTGCCAGTAACATTAAATTTGGAGAAAATTAAATTAAATGTAGCTTCAGCAAAAATGTAATGTAAACTTTAATGTAATATGTAAAATGGCAATGTATTTAATTTTGTATTATGACTTATGCAAAGTTTGGTGCAAAATGAAGATGACAGTTAAATTATAGATTTTATATTGACCATTTTCAAACTGTTTAATATGTAATCTACATACACATTTTTATGCTTTATAAGTTGCAAAAATAAACTGAACATGTAATACCTAAATTTAAATAATTCCTTGATTGACGGGCAACCAAAATACCATACACTGTTACAATGAATAAAAAACACAGTTTTCTTTAGAATTTGATTCTTAAAAACACATGGAATAATGTAAGTACACAATAACCTATATAACCTTTTTAATACAGAAGTTTAACTAAGGTAATTTTTAACTGATAAACTAAGGTCTTTCATCCATGTATCATTCTCACTGCACTTTTGTAACTTCACTTGTAGTTTATCTAAGATATTTGCTATTTAGTATTCAGCTATTTAATATTATTTAGTATCAACCACCTGAACTCCTGTTTCTTTTTTCTCTCCACCAATAGAGTTGTGTGGAATCAGAGGTGCATGCGGCTGCCCACAGGAAAAATTTGCCATCAGCCCAACACAGTTTGGATAATCATAGGACTGTCAGAGGTTTACCAAACCTGTCATATGCATGATGGCTCCTGTTTGGACTTACCGATGTCCTCGACTTCCATCAAAACTGTATACATTAATTGACATATATCAGAGACTCTTTGTGGGACTGGACCTTATGCATCATCAAAGTATGCAGATCTCCTTACTGAGTTGTCTTAAATGATTTCTCAATAGGATCTGGCATTATTAATGTTTTTATTTATGTATTGTGTATGTGCAGCCACATTAATGGCCTGTTTTGTAGTCACTATTAAAAGGGACACAGGTTGACATTGAATAAATGTTATGGTCTTTAATCCATCTTCCCATTCTTATTTAATTGTTATTGACCTTAAAGTCTGTTTATCTGTTTTTACTTAATCACTGTATATTGTGCTTAGAATATAGAAATGAAGATTTATTTTCTGAGGTTTCAGCCAGAAGTCAATTGAATTCATTTTAAATGACATATGCATGGTTAATTTTATTTAGATAATAAAGTTCTTAATACCTAATTAAAATAAGTACAGGCAACATATAGCAATGTATAAATCAGTTAGGTTTAACAAAAAAAGTAAGTTTATCTGACTTGAGTAATTTTAGAAATATTAGTTTGCTCAACTTAATTTTGTTGCATTTGTTTTAAGCAATGTTTTAGTGTTTAATATACTTAAAAAAGGCTGGAAGTCGATTCAATCTAAAACGTCCGATGCAGCCACTTGCCTCACTTTTTATGAGTTAGATCTAGGTCATACTTATAAACAAGCACATTAATACTATGATTAACAAACAAAACCTACCTCACTGTATGATTGCATTTAAAACAAAGTAGTTGAAATTCTTACCACCTTTACCACTTTGATGTACATTTATCATAAGCTAGCAATATCTCACACCCTGGTGTCACACTTTCACTGTCTGTGCCCTCCAATCACCCCCATTAGACAGAGTGTCCATGAGCACCTATTGTGTCTTTCTTTTGATCTGACAGCCTATTGATGACAGTGAATAGTGGCTCATGTGGCTCTCCATGAACTATATGGGTGATTTTATAGTTGCAGGTACATTTAGTGACCAAAGCTATCCTTTTTTCAGCTTTTAAAAAATTGTTACATTACATTGTTACATTTTTGATTATTTATAAAATGCGTTCTCCATTTTCAAAGACCATATTACCAAAAATCATGATATCTTGATGTTCGAATTAGTCAGTGTATTTTTCCATCATGTATCATTGTGCAATCAAAAGTATTTTATTTTGCTTAAATTGCTTAGATTCACCAATATTTTAATTTTAAATGTTTAAACTGTAAACTGTCAATACTATTACCACAATCATAAAAGGAAAACTGAATATTTCATTATTCACATATTGGACAAATTAAAAATATTAATTTCATTAGTATCATGAGATCTTTGCAGTTATAGAAACTGAAAAAGTGTTGCATGCAAAACTGTTGCAAACAATTTATTTGTGTTGAATTTAAACAAACAAATTAAATTGAGCAATGTTCAATTTAATTTGTTTGTTTAAATTCAGCCCAAATAAATTGTTTAAAACCACTCAAAAATATTGAGTAAATCCAAGGAATCATCTTTGAATAATTTTTTTCAGAGAATGTTTGGCTAAAAAGTTGTAAAACTGTAAATTGTTTCTGTCAATTCAGTTCCAATTTAGTAACTGTCCATTAGGATTTTTCTTACTATGATTTATTAGTATTTCTAAACATTAGTAAAATCATCCATGACAGAGTTGACAAACAATAAAAAAACTTTTTATTCCCTAAAATTAAAACATTTAATAATTTATGTTCAGCAAAAGCTGAATTATACAAAAATAAATGTTTTCTATAAGATACTGGAAATAATTTATGTTTTTAAAGAGTTTCATTCTGTAACTTTTTTTTAAATGTAAAATATACATGGAATAGAATCACCCATATTAATTTTAATGCAAATAATAATCTTTACAATAACTGTAGTGTTGTCACTATGCTGGAATTTACAACATTGAGATGATACCTTCAAAAAATATCAACATTCCATACCATTTTCTATATTTTGTGATTTAAAAAAAATCTTAATGTTATTATGAATTATTATTTAATGCACGAGAATCAAAATGAACATTGAACAAACAATTTTTTTAATAGCAGCTTTTCTTTGCATATTAGCCTACTTGTTAGTGGTTGATAGGTAATACATTATCATTTATAGCTGATCAAAAACATTTTTTCTGAGTTTATTTTGCATATAACATGTTTTAATCAACACACACATGGCGTTTCGCATGCTTTATCATATCGCTCTCTGTGTGTGCATCGGCCTGCTCCCTGAAACATCTTGAATTATCAATATTTATTCTATTCATTATTGAATTCTGAATTTTTTATATTGTATTGCACAATTGTCAAGCACAACAGTGAACAGTTACAGTTTAAGATATCTTGTGTATGATTTTGAGGTTTTTCCCTTATCAGTTATAAAGTCCAATAACAGAGATCACATATGATACTTAGAAATTTAAAGGGAAAAAAGGACAACACGTCAATCGACAGCACGTTACACGGCTTTCGTATTTAATTAATCGAGTCAGTAATATTAAAATCAATTCAGTTACTAACCTCTCGATATTGTTTACACAGATGAGGGACAAGCAGCAGCGAGCATCCAGAGAAGAGCGTGCGTTTAGAGAGAGCAAAGCGAAAGCAACATTATATGTGGATATGTGTCGAAATATTGATATTTTTGTCACAAACTGCAACAAAGTGCTTTGCACTCGTGTTTGAATTTTGTATGTTGCACTTTGCACGAATTTTACTACTGAAACTGCCTGTGATTTGTCCGTTTCTGTGCATCATTAACAGATAGTAAACTTAATATTTGCTCTTTCCGTGAGAAAAATGCTATAATGTTTAAGCGGGCCCAATACATCTCCCGATTATCCCACTCAGTGCTGCTGAACTGTTTGTGTTCTTTAAGACTTTCTATTGTATGAATTGCGACTGCATAAAATGATATTAAAGGTGCGTTTGGTAATGCGCGCTCAGACAAGTGATGAGCACAGAAACCTTCGCTCTATGCTGAATTAGTTTCTCTTTAATCTTTTGCAGCCTGAATTGTTTAACATTATTAAAACAGAATACTTTAATCAAGATTGTAAATGAGCCTGGCTTGCCAAAACATGTTTTTTTGAAGCTCACGGTCACATCTTATGCTACTCAGTTATGAACCGCATCGTAAAATAAATTGTTGTTATCTGATGTAGGGCTTCTGGCCCACTCAGGCGCCCCCTTAGAGCCAGGCCTGATCTTGATGATCAAATGTCATAAAGATGTCTGTTCAGTCGTACCTGTTTCAGACAAAATCTCTTCAAAGTGTTTTATAATCAACTCAAACCAAACACGGCGCCACGCACACTGTTCGCTCGAGTTAAAAAAAATCATATGCGATTCACTGGCCGAAATCATGTCGCGCGCAACCTCCGCGATGACGTCACATTCGCTGCGCAAACTAGCGGACGCGTCGAGTATAAACCAGGTTTGGTCGACTGGACGTGGTCCGTACACTGGGTATCCTGCTCTGCTGTAACCTCCAACTTACAATAACTCTATGGCGAGTGGATAGTGCCACTTCTCAGCCTCACATGGAGAAGGAGAAGGAGCAGTCGACCCTAACGTCGCCGCCTCAACGTGTCGAAAAACCATTTTAGGCGGCGACGTAGCGGCGACGCACGTAAGAAAATTGCAAAAAAAATTGACGTGTATGATACGTCTTAACTAAGTACGCCGCCTCACACGACGTCTACTAAGCACGCCGCCTCACATCGCGTGTCCAAATAAAGCTTTACTTTACCAAATAAAGCATTACTTAATGCCTGAAAACAATATCTATGTTCATATCATAGTTTATTAATCCAAAAAGTAGTGATTGATTATAAAAAACACCCAACTTCTCTTTAATGGCTGGTTTGTAAACAATGCAATACATCATTTAGTGTTAAAAAATTAAATCATTAACAAAGTATGAAATTATTAAGCATATTATACATGTGTTTTTACATTATACGGTATTTGTAGTTTAAACTGCTTATAATGTCTATTCATGTAAAGTTAATGCTTAAATGATAAACTCTATTTGCTGATGCTTAATAGCTAATTAGTGTGAAGTTATTATTATAAAGTGTTACCAAATTAGTAGCCTATTAAATTGCAGGAATATTTTATAACACATGATAATGAAAAACCATAACATAATAGGGCCAGTTAAGCCAGGCTTAAGGTTTAGCTGCATTGGATATATGTGAAGGTCAATTTCATGTTCTTAACCACCTGAGATCGCTGTATACATAAATTATACACGAGCAAATTATGTCTTGAAATGGCTTATTATGTGTCAACAAATGAGTGTCTACACTCATTAAAGGATCATTTTCTAGTCTACTTTAAGGCTTTGTTATGCAGCTTTCAAGGCAAGACAAGTTTATTTTAATAATACAACTTTAAAAATAGTCATTTAAAGTGCTTTACATAAACAAGAGTAGCCTAAAAGAAGCAAGTAAAAAACATAAAAACGACAAAAATGTATAAATTATTAAAAACAGATTAAATTGTGTTCCATTTGAATGTATCACTTTCAGAACGATACAGAAATCTGCATTCTGACCATGAGAATTCAAAGTAAAAAAGGCTAAATAAATTGTTTGGGTGTTACAATGCATTGTTGTTAATTGGTGTATATCAAGATGTAGGCTAATTTCAATATAAACAGTAATCAACAATTTATTACTGCATTCATGCGGGCAGCTTCAACTAATATGTTATTCTTTTGTTTAGTCTTATAATTTATGGTTTAAATATAAAATGCAATATACAATTTGTAGAATATTTTAAAATATATTTAAAATGACAGGTATTTTGATAATATCATGTGTATTATTATGTGAATTATTGTTTTTGTTGTAATCTTTGCCAGTGGAGCATCGAAAATTCCACTTGCAGGGTTTCCCGAAAATCCAACCATTACGTTCAGTGAACCAGTGTCTGGGCGAAACCTTCCCACAGCGAACACTTGCTCAGTGAGCCTGAAACTGCCAATGTGCACGGTGTACAAAGACTTTTCGGAAGGTATGGCATTTGGGATGTCTTGTGCCAAAACATTTGGCATGGCCTAATTGTGTGTGTTTGTGTGTGTGGAAAAGAGAGAGAAGGAAAGTGTATGTGAGAGAGTGTGTGTGTGTGTGAGAGTGTGTTTGTATGTGAGAGTAATATGTGTGTGTGTGTGTGTGTGTTTGTTTTTATATCCTGGCGGGGACTTGGACCTGTTTGCACACCAAACCCGTGGGGACCTTTTGAGCGGTGGGGACCTGAATGTGGGTCCCCACCGGCACAACCATTGAAACTGATAGAAAAGGCCATTTTAACATAGGGGGCAGTGTTTTTCTGAATTTTCCCAAAAGTCCTTTTGGGGTTGGTTTCATCAGACATGAACTGTGTGTGTGTAAAAAGTGTGTATGAGAGTGCGCCTTCAATGGTCAATATTGGAACAACTGTGTGTGCGGTTTTTTGCAAGTGCGCCCTCTATGGTCAATATTGGAACAACCGGATGTGCGGTTTTGAGAGTGCGCCCTCTATGGTCAATATTGGAACAACCGGATGTGTGGTTTTGAGAGTGCGCCCTCTATGGTCAATATTGGAACAACCGTATGTACGTTTTTGAGAGTGCACCCTCCCTCAATGGTCAGTATTAACTGAATAACACTATTAACTAATTATGATTAACACTGATTAATTTAATTTGCAGATACAAGCTAATTTTAATCATGCAATATTATTATTTAATTTTAAAAATAGTAAAACTTGTTCAATTATTATGGACTTTTTCCAGAAGTGAGAAAGTAATGAAGTAAACAATGATTTTTACATACACATTTACATTAAATATTCCACTCTCATTAATAAGCACTGAAATTACATGAAGTTGATAAGCATAACCAAAATTATATGAATTAAGACAGATTTTTCTGTTTTTTAATGACAAAGGTGCACTATAAATGTATTTTCCTATGTTATAAGAATATATTTTTAGTGAGAACAATGATCATTGATGCACAGTACTATTATTTTGACAGACGCTGCTTGATATTTGATGGAATGGTCTATTCTTCGGTTTGATCTAACGATAATAGCTTATTGTACAACTGCAAGCACATAGAGGTTATGAGAACACATTATGAGAAACACCACTGTGTTTAAAGGATACTGCTTAAAAACTGATTAAGATTTAGAAAAACACATTTTCAGTGATGCGCAGAGACAGATAATTGTACTTACAAAATATATATATATATATATATATATATATATATATATATATATATATATATATATATATATATATATATATATATATATGAGTTTCTTTAAAATAGATAACAGATGTGCACATTATCTGCAAAGCTTTATCAATGTAATTAAATTTAAGTTGAAAACAATCATGGACCATTTTCATGGATCTATTGGAATATTTATCCTAAAACATGATATGGATATTAGATTATTATTAGCAATAAAGGGAGACTCAAGGGCACTCCAGTTTATATGTACACTTCACCAGCTACTCACCAACATCATGCTTTGCACCAATCCTATTACTCTCTACAGCTGATGACAATCTGGATTTGTCACGCACATATATCTGCAGGTCATTATTGGCAACCTCAGCCTCAGCTCTACGCCCAAGCATTCCTCAGCTCCGCTTCACGCCCAGGCCTGTCACGGCTTGGCTCCACACACATGCTCGCCTCAGCTCCACACACATGCCTCGCACAGCACTGCTTCACGCCCAGGCCCACCTCAGCTGTGCTTAACACCAAGGCACGTCACGGCTCGGCTTCACACCCAGGCTTGCCTCAGCTCCACACACATGCCCGCCACAGCACCACTTCATGCCCAGGTCCGCCTCAGCTCTGCTCTACGCTCATGCCTGCCTCAGCTCAACCTCAGCTCCATGCCCAGGCCTGCCTCAGCTCCACTTCACACCTAGGCCAGCCTCAGTTCTGCTGCATGCCCATGCCTGCCTCAGCTCAGCCTCAGCTCCACACCCAGACCTGCCTTAGCTCCACTTCACGCCCAGGCCCATCATGGCTTGGCTCCACGCCCAGGCTCACCTCAGCTCCACACCCATGCCCGCCACAGCTCCGCTTCACGCCCAGTCCTCCCTCAGTTTCGCTTCACATCCAGGCCTGTCACGGCTCGGCTCCACACCCAGGCTCACCTCAGCTCCACCCCAACTTTGCTTCATGCCCAGGTCCGCCACAGCTCTGCTTCACGCCCAGGCCCTCCTCAGCTCCACGCCCAGGCTCGCCTCAGCTCCACTGCTAGGCCCGCCTCAGCTCAGCTTCAGCTCCAAGTCCATGCCTGCCTCAGCTCAGCATCAGTTGCATGCCTAGGCCCTCCTCAACTCTGTGCTCTGCTACACTCCAGGCCTGCCTCAGCTTCGCTTCACGCCCAGGACCACCTCGGCTCGGCTCCATGCCCAGGCCCGCCTCTGCTCAGCCCCATGCCCAGGCTTTCCTCAGCTCTACGCCCAGGCTCACCTCAGCTTCACCCCAAGGCCCGCCTCAGTTACGCTTCATGCCCAGCCCTTCCTCAGGTCCACGGCCAGGCCCTCCTCAGCTCCATGCCCAGGCTCGCCTCAGCTCTGTGCTTTGCTACACTCCAGGCCCACTTCAGCTCCTCTTCCTGCCCAGGACTACCTCAGCTCGGCTCCATGCCCTGGCCCACCTCAGGCCCATGCCCAGGACTGCCTCAGCTCCAAGGCCAGGCCCTCCTCAGCTCCACGCCCAGGCTCGCCTCAGCTCCACTCCTAGGCCCGCCTCAGCTCAGCTTCAGCTCCACGCCCATGCTTGCCTCAGCTCAGCTGCACACCTAGGCCCTCCTCAGCTCTGTGCTCTGCTACACTCCAGGCCCACTTCAGCTCCGCTTCACGCCCAGGACTACCTCAGCTCAGCTCCATGCCCTGGCCCACCTCAGGCCCATGCCCAGGCCTGCCTCAGCTCAGCCCCATGTCCAGGCTCTCCTCAGCTCCACGCCCAGGCTCGCCTCAGCTCCACTCCTAGGCCCGCCTCAGTTCAGCTTCAGCTCCACGCCCATGCCTGCCTCAGCTCAGCATCAGCTGCACGCCTAGGCCCTCCTCAGCTCTGTGCTCTGCTACACTCCAGGCCCGCTTCAGCTCCGCTTCACGCCCAGGACCACCTCAGCTCGGCTCCATGCCCAGGCCCATGCCCAGGCCTGCCTCAGCTCAGCTTCACGCCCAGGCCCTCCTCAGCTCCACGCCCAGGCTCGCCTCAGCTCCACGCCCAGGCTCGCCTCAGCTAGACTCCCAGACCCACTTCAGCTCAGCTTCAGCTCCACGCCCATGCTTGCCTCAGCTCAGCATCAGCTGCACACCTAGGCCCTCTTCAGCTCTCTGCTCTGCTACACTCCAGGCCCGCTTCAGCTCCGCTTCACGCCCAGGACCACCTCAGCTCGGCTCCAGGCCCATGCCCAGGCCTGCCTCAGCTCAGCCCCATGTCCAGGCTCTCCTCAGCTCCACGCCCAGGCTCGCCTCAGCTCCACTCCTAGGCCCGCCTCAGTTCAGCTCCGCTTCACGCCCAGGACCACCTCAGCTCGGCTCCAGGCCCATGCCCAGGCCTGCCTCAGCTCAGCCCCATGCCCAGGCCCTCCTCAGCTCCGCTTCATACCCAGGCCCGCCTCAGCTCCGCTCCACGCCCAGGCCTGCCTTAGCACCATATGCCATGAAGAAGAAAGTATGCAGTAGAAAATAATTTATGTGGTTTTCTTGAACTCTACTTAATTTATACAACACTTCAGTATATATTTTATTGACAATTATCAGCCCAAATATTCTGATTGTCTACTGCTATGCTGTATTTCTTCAACAAAAATAGTATCAAAGTAGAACAAAGCATCAGGGAAGGTGAAAGCTCTTGATGCCTAAATTGACAACATTTGCTCATTCTTTCTGATGATTAGTTAATCAAAGGCATATGGATATATAAAGAGCCTGACTTCAACTTACACTATTTTGCTATCAGTGTTTTATCCCCATGCCCCTTTCCTTAAATATTTTGATGGTTTTCTCAAATCTCTTTAAAAGTATTGTATTATGGCTGTATGACTGGGACATATTCTAAAATGCTTTACATGGCTTAATGTAGAAAAATGCTTAAAATGTCTGCATCAGCATGTCTATGCATAATATGCTTTTATTAACAAGGTGAAGGCTACATTAAATCTTAATGCCATTAAAAAAAAAATTAATATCATTGTCTAACTGCATTAAGCCAAATTAAGTGTTAAGCATGTCAGGTTCTAATTAGGCCTGATCTGCTTGTCTATACTGATTTATTCACAATAAATACAGAATAATACAGTGCAAAATATTATTTTAGCAAAACTTAGGAATTAAATGATTAGTTCACTTTGAAATTAAAATTACACAAGTCTTTATTCACCCTCAAGACATCTTAAGTGAAACTGAACTTTTAATTTACCAAAACCAACATATTAGTTAGATCACCTCTTTTCTGTTAAAAATTGAAATACTCAGCGAAATGCTCTCCCCGTTAGACTGTAGGCCTACATGACAACATGCCTGCAGTGATGTGAAACACTCTTAAGATCACTTAATGTGAAAACATGCTAAGACTCAAGTTCAGCATACACTAAATTACTGTATGTAATCACGATGCAACTTCATAAACAGATAAGCCAACAAAACCATTGATAAGACTAATGCAATGCCATGCTCTGCAATGCCTGTTTCAGTTTTAAAATGGTCATGTACTATCATGGGTTCAGAGTAAAGGCTCTCAAAGGTGTGGGAGAGTTGCTCTGTTTATTTTATAATTTTGGTTTATGTATGAGTAAATCAAAAAGTCAATATTTTAATATAGCCTAATAAACAAATTTGTATATAAAATAATTATTTTTGTTTTTATTTCCATTGTTAAAAAGGAATCATGGACACAAATGAACATTAATTTCTGTGTTTTGCATCAGACATAAATTAACTTAGTGTAAGGGTCTAAACAAAACACTGACAATAGATGGTCAGAACAGAAAGGCTGATGAGTACAATGAAACAATCCCGAACAGTGTGTTCACCTGACTTCAGAAGTCCCCACCGCGACTACCCCTCCCCCACTGGATGATGCAATCGCGGAGCGCGCGGCCGCCATTTTAGATGCTAATTGGAGCGCAGCAGGTAACGCAAAGATCACACAGACACAGACACGAGCGCGACGCGACACCTCAGAGATTTCATCGAGGAAAAAAGGTAAGACATTTTATATAAACATCATGGTAAATTTAGAATTATGTTTATAGATTGACTACTTTAACAGATTAAGCATGCTATTATTAAGATTGCTTTAGGTATATAGCAAGGCTCACGTTAGTTGTTCACTGTTAAGGTTAAGTAATGTTAGCAATCAAATTGGTTTGTGTCGTAATTAACTTTCAGTATGGATTTGCATGAATATTCTGTACCGAAATTATAGTTTAGGACAGCTGTATATCGTCTTCACATAAATGCTTCACTGTTAACTGAGGTCTATTTGAAGGCCTTAACCTAAGTGCACGTGTGCTGTAAACATTTTTTTCATACACTAAGGTAATAATTAAAACTAATGTGCTTTAAGATTTACCAATGTCTCATATTCATAATTGAAAAGTTTAAACTTGGAGGTTATGTTAGTAATGCTGACTCCAAGTTCAAGCCTGCGTTAGAATTGGCGTGATATTAACTGTTTATTTCTTCAGTGGAATTCGTGCTCTAAAAGACAGAATAAACATGTTTTGTTAACGTAAGAGTAAGTTAATTAATTTAATACTAGCCGCTTCTAGTTGTATATCACACGTGGCCTAATGCTGAGTTCAGTATGTGTACATTCATTGATAATACTTTTACTTTGCTTCCATACAGATTAAACGAAGAGAGTTATTCAGCTATACAAAAGGTAATTCTTATTTGTTTATAATGTATTTGTTATTAATTTCATGTTTTTATTTCATTATCTTAAATAATTAAACATTAGTTTGTATAATATTGCAGTTAAATTGTTCACATTGTAGCTTGTGAATCTTATGACAAGTTTTACAAGTCATATTTTCATGTCAAATATTAATTGTAGTATTATTATTATGTTTTTATTATTACATGAACATATATGGCCGATTACAGTGGTATGGATGTGACATTTGCAGTAAAAAAAAATGTATGTAGCCTACTCAGAGAAAGTATATGTTAACAGTATATTGAAATATCAGTTTATATTTTTCTTACCCCTTAACCATGGAGTTTAGGCGTAAAAAAAAAATCAGTCTATACAGGTGTTTTATATTTAAAATGACGGCAAAATTAATGCGTTACGGATGTGACAAAAAAGACATGAGTTTTTGTGATTGACATACTTTGTGGAAATTCTGTGAATAAAAACCAAAAAAAAAAATTTAACAATCAAAAGGATAAGGGTTGGCTCTGCATGGAACATATATAATTCATTTTATTTAGTTTTTCATCAAAATGGACGTGACTGCTCTGAAATTGAGAGTTAACACATTCTGAAAATCAGATTAATGCTTTCAAAACTTTAACAAAGACCTGTTTGTGGATATCTGTTTGATATGTAAACCAACAAACTAACCTCTGGGACATCTGAATGGTAAGGTTGCACAATTATCCAAACTTAAATAGATATCACCTTGCTACATTTAATTCGTATTAATAATTAGTATTTACCATTAGCACAATCCTCATGTTTCATGGATGGATAAAGCAATTTCCTTAAATTCGACAAGAGCACATCGTAACAATAAAATATAGACCTTAATGAGCAAATTTAAATTGGTTTTGTTATTTTGGTAAAAAGTTTATTTTTTTATGATGAGGTTGACATTTTTCATAGAATTGCTTGTATACAAAAACTTTCCGTAAATAATTGCCAAGACAAAATTAAGTTCATGCAAATTTAAATATCACATGCACTATACAAGTCTTAAAGCATGTAAAACTGCAAAGTATAATAAAGTAAAAGAAGATATTTGTATGTTATGCATTAAATTAACTTGTTTCAGATAAATGAAACATCAAGTGTTGGGATGGGCAGTATTGGGGAAAAACCTGACGTATTAATCTTTTTTTTTTTCTCCAGGACATGGATAGTGACGCAGACACTGTATCACTAGAATCACCCAGTTCTTCTTCACCAAGAGCCTCTGATGTTCCAGAGCTAAGGAGGACTGAGAGTGTATTTGTAAGTTTCTCACTCGTTTGTGTGTGTGCTGATCATTTTGTCTAAAGACTACATTTAGTGTACACTTCCAGTTGTATTGCTGAGATTCTTCGTTAACTGTCTCATTTGTTATCCATGCTATAAGCATGTTAACACATCAGCTCCATTTATCAAAGCTTAGACATTAGGGATAGCTCATCAAAGCCTAAAACATTCTTCCAATTATTTACCCTCCCTTCACTTGTTTCAATTCTGTTTGTCTTTTTCTTCTATTGAACACAAAAGAAGATATGTTGAAGAATATTAAAAACCTCTGTTCTGGCCGTGGAATCATAGCAGACCTTGTATTGACGCACTTCACCTCAGATGTTATTAGTTTTTCGTGTTTATTTTGTAGATAACTGACCAACAAAAATACATTAAAATTCAGATTACAAATTATACCAAACAAAATCTGTTCCAAAATGAGAATTTTCCAACAAAAATTGGCTATCGGCAGGGCTTAATTTGTGCTGGAACACACCTCTGAAATCTGATCCGGCACCTCATTTTACAGAACGTCTGGTTATTTTACCGGCGATAAAGGACATGAATTACAGATTTCAATTGAAGTATCTCTTTAAAGAGGAAGGAGCTTGACAATAACAGATTCTATCAATGTCGTAATGAATGCTCTTAATGTAGCAGTTTGACAGCAAACATCAAGTGTTTATTAAAATTCTGTCATCTGTCATAATTCTGTTCTTTACAGAAGCTTTAAACAGATGCACATGCGCTGGTTCAGCTATGACTAGGGCTGGGTATCGTTCCAAAATTTTCAATACCGATACCCTGAATTTGATACCGATTCCGAACTATACTTTTTTCGATACTTTTATTTAAAGAAATATATTTTAACAAGATTATTTTTTCAGGATGTTCGTGACACTTTTCACAGCAGGCTTATCTCTAAGACCAATAAACAAAGGAACAAAAGCACAAAATGAACAGTGTAGGTAACAATATATTAGTGCAAACAGTTTTAACAAAGTTCAAGCAGTTTTAAGTCAATCAATTTTAAGTATTTATGAGGCTTACTGCTGCTTAAAGGTTTAGTTCACCCACAAATTGAAATTCTGTCATTAATTATCTACAAATGAAGATATTTTGGATTTAATCCCAGAGCTTTCTGATCCTCCCATGAATAAATCATTGAATAAAGTTATTTTTGTTTACTTTGTGCACAGAAGTATTCTTGCAGCTTCATATAATTATGATTGAACCACTTATAATCGCATGGACTTATTTTGACTATGTGTTTGGTTAATCTAATCAGTAATCCGTAAATCTAATCTTTCTCCACAATAGAAAAAGGCAGCAAACCTTTAACAATAAAATGTGTAACGGGCCTGTGGCATTCATCTTTCCTTTCTTTGTTCATTTGTACTGTTTCTGCCAGTGTAAATGGATTATCACTTGATGGTCTCCTAATTCCAGGGTCAGCAGGAGCAGAGACTGTAACATTAATGTGAAGAAAACATGAAAGCTAAACTGTTAATGCAGCCAAGGATAAGGACATTTATATAAGATAAGGTTAATGTGAGGTAAACTTCATCATTTACTGTTAACCTTAAAGTATTTTAGTATCAACTTAGCCAGGTATTTAAAGCCATCGAAACAGAACATAACGTTACACAGCGCTAGGTCAAAAAAAGACTAATAAATTTACCCCGCACAAACTTAAGCCTTACACTGTCAGGTCTTGATGCCCAATTCCGTATACATATGATACTGCCTAAATCAGATTTTTTTTGTGTGTCCGTTTACACGTTCTTTTAATTGTGACCCATATCCAATTCATGACTTTACACTTGCCGTTCAATTTACGATGCATGCATAAACGCGGGTTTTCACATATGTGCCACACTAGCCACGATGGAAGAAACTCTCTTGTTTATATCTATGTCAAGCGTAATATAAGCAGTGAATGGTTCAGTCCAGATTTACCCCCACGCAGTTTACCTAATGGTATGGCCCTGATGCGTGTGTGTGTAGTTGATGTAGCCTTTGCCTGTGTGCGCACTGGTGTTGTTGGAGAGAATAAAGTTGTTCTACATGTAGCCCGCAGTGAGTATTATTAGCGACAAAAAGCAAAAGTTACAACACGAAGTTCGCCCAACTTTAAAATGATTTTGAGGCGGAGGAGGTGGAAAAGGGCCGTCATCGCAGCTCGCGCTTATGGTTAATATGCTGTATGATGTCCTCAGCCATTTAGAGGAATGTGTGGTTACGAGAGGGATCTCAGGTCTGGTGGGAGCAAATTGTGGCCTCTGTTGTTGTTGTTTACCGCGTCGGAATCTCCACACACGCTCTTCCTTCTACATCATTAAGCCGCGGAGAAGCACCACATTGTCACAAGTTAATGATCAGAACAGAATGCCTCAATAAATCCGATCTGCCTGTTTACATGACAGTCGCATTGTCACATATCCGATTTATATCTGATTTATTTCCACATATGAAGGAGACCTGAAACCGATCGCTGAATATCCGAATGCATGCGTTTTTTTCTGTCTGCACGGTCATCATACAGATCCGATCTGTGTCACATATGAACAAAAAATCGGAATTGGGTCACATTTATCTGCAGTGTAAACGGGGCCTTAAACTTAACTTTAACGGTACACAAGCAAGAAGTGCTGAAAGTTACCTGATTTTGTATGTCTGTTTGACAATTTGACAAGTTCTGCGCGAGTAGGCGTAAACGCCGTAAACTGCTGATTTTCAAGACAGTCTCGCCGCAGCGCAGCCAATCACCAGCATTTCATTCGGGCATGTTAAGGATGCAGGTTTTCTCCAAGTGGTGCTCACTGACGTTGACAAGATTATACCCTTGAGTTTCGAAATTTGGCACCGAACGAAAATGATTTTTTCGATACTCTATAGTATCGAGACGATTCGGTCGGTGCTTAAAGTATCCAGCCCTAGCTATGACGATGTACATTTGAGCATAGGCTACTAAATAAGTTTTTTTTATATATATATATATATATATATATATATATATATATATATATATATATATATATATATATACTGTTCCATTACTTAAAATAACTTACATTTTTACATTTACAGTCTGTATATAAAATGAATGCTTAGCTTAGATAGCAGCGATCATTATGCATTGCATCAGCTTATTCTTCAGGTCACATTCTTTGATTAAAGCGCTGTATTTTAGTCATTGCATTTAGTCATTAAACAATGATATTAATTAAGCAATTGTTGCTTTTTATGATCTTACTAGACTTATTTTAAAAAAACAATTTTCTTTGGGTGGGGATGCTTTCGTATTAAATCTAAGGGCGTACTCGCACCATGCTATCCGAACCGTGCCCAGACCCGTTTCCCGGATCGTTTGAGAAGTGCAAGTGCTCTGAATCTGGCTCAGGCACGGTTCAGTTGGCTGGCCCTGGCCCAAGTGGAAGAGGTGTGCCAAAGCGCGGTTCACTTGGGCTTTGCCGCGGAACGCTTGTAGTGTGAGAGCAAAGAGTGCCTGAGCCCGAAACTGAAGATGAGACGGGACTTTTAAGGAACTGCTAGATATGGATTAATTAATCATTCGTACTGTTCAGTGAACGCAAACTGTCGTAGATTATTAAAGATACAAACCCCTCACTGTACCACAGCTGCACCTTCAGCAAACCTCCTAATACCTGCAGCACCAGGACTTTATGATTGTTTATGAGTATCAACAGTGGCTGATCTGTTCGGCGAAATATTTGTCTGCGTTTCACCACATCCCAAACGACTATAAAGCAATATAACTAAAGAAATCTCCACTGTGCTGCGAGAGCACTTACTGAACAGCGCATCATCAATGACGTAACCGTGCCCGAATGTAATGTGAGTGCGGGCCGTCGGGGGAGATGGGAGGGGGGGACAAGCGTGCTTCGGCCCGGTTCAAGGCAACTGTACATAGTGTGAGTATTCCCTAAATTACACGTCATAAAATATCCCGCATTATATAAGACACATATTGCATTATTGAGGATAATAATTAATCTGTTAATTTAAATGATGATCGATCACAGGATTTTGTGGAAATTGGCATCCTTACACTAGACTTTTATTTAAAGAAAAAATACATTTTGTTTGGGTGGGAATGCTTGCGTTTTTAGTGTAATTTACATGTGATAAAGCAGACATATCTCACATTATTAAAGTTAAAAAATTAATTGCTCGTTAATTTAAGTGATGATTGATCATGTGATTTTTGTGGAAATTGACATTCCTAATCCACATCAAAAGCTACTGGTCAGCAGATAATTCAGGAAACATCTAATCTCAGATCTCTTATAAACCAACATCCAAGCATACAACAGACCTGAACAGTGCAGTGTTAGTTGCACTTGGAGGAGTAAGAAAAAAATAAGGTAAAAAATGTCACAGTAACCGACATTTTTGACAAGAAATATCACCAAACTTCAGTAGTCTGGAGCTACTTAGTTTTTTGCAATCTGACACAAAAGTAAAGTGCACTGCAATCTGTGCAGGCGACTTCGCAAACTCAAAAGCAGACAACACCACAAACCTGTTTCATCATTTAAAGCAATGCCACCCTTATGAAGTTAAGAAATTACAGACCCAAACAAGTGTTGGTAAACCAGCATAACTACCCAGCAGAGTTTCATGTCATAAGCTTCGAAAACTGTGCCTTATGTACCCTCCCTCCCTCCCCCCCGAAAAGACAGACGAAAGATATGACAGACAACACAATCTCAATGAACACTTGATGCTTGCTGTAAACTGCAGGCTGCATTAAGGGAATTTATGACATTGATAAGATATTTTGTTGTCAAGCTTATGTGTTTTTTTAATAAGATATTTTCTTTGACATCTGTACCACTATTGTCCCTCATCAATGGGAAAATAACCAGCATTTATAAAGGACATCATCACAGAAGAGAAACCAGATGCTCAAGACATAATCTTTAAAATAATGACATATTAAAAATGCAGCAAATATATAACAGACATTTACAACAACAGTGGAACATTAATTAAATCCTTATTTTCCACGAGGCGAAGCATCATCCACCCACAGTTAGGACGGGCACAAACAAAAAATATATACACTTTATATACTTTTCTTTGAAAATGTATCTTTTTTGCAACAAATTTTGTTTTGTATAATGTGTAACTTATTTTTAACATATTTTTTGTTGGTCAGTTATCTACAACATAAACAAGAAGAACGAATCAAGTTCGCTATAAACAAGTTCGCTATATTATATGCTTTAGCTCCAAAACAATCCATTAAACCGTTTTCACTGTTTCAGTTTAATTCATTTAATCAAATGGCTTAAATTAGCAGGACAGTCTTTATAAACTATTCGCAGCACTGATAGTATTCTTAGATTACCTCGGAAGAATAAACTCAGTATGGTGGATAAGTTAACTCCGAAACTCGTTGTGTGAATGGAGATGCTCCCCACATGTCGGCTGTTATGCGCGATTTTTAAAATGAGAGTCTGCATAGGCCTATTCTTGCCAATCTGTCAGATAAAATTGGTTAAACATCCATGGATATAACCGAGATCTGTGCAAAACAGGGTTTTATGCGTCCCGTAATTTGCAATTTTAAAATAGTGACTCCATAAGGTAAACTGCACACAGTGGCGGTTCTAGTTTAAATGGCACCCTGGGCGAACCACCCCATACACACCTCCCCTTCTTTATATTGTTAAAATAAATATTTATTAATATTATTATACAATTATTATTCTGAAAAAATAACAAATCAATCCTAAATGTTACTGGAAAACAGTGTAGAACTGAAGAGGTATGCTAAGATCATTTAAGAAATCTTTTGCATGAACATTATGACAATTCTATAGAATACAAAAATAAATGTTTTATAGAATTATCCGTTGTCTTAGATCCGACTCATGGCCAAGATATGTCCTATGAAGACTGAGTGAAAGTAACATCATCATATTACGTGATATTTAGTTTTGTCAATTTGCAGAACTCACTGTGTGCCAACACCTCTACATAAAAGGCTGTTACTCTGGTTTCACGGCGCATGAGCTCCTGTGTGAATCTTGGTTGTTTGCATGCATGCCGATAAAATACGCGCTGTATTTTATCGGCATGCATGCAAACAACCAAGATTCACACAGGAGCGCGTGTAAATGGTTTTCTGCATAGAGAATAACAAACTTGTGTTTGCAAAAAATGCCAAATATAATTGGCCCTTAACGTCTTTATTCTGGGATTGCCACTTATAAAGTAAATCGTATCTCAATACTTTTACTAGGGGACTTTTTTTTCTTTTTTTTTATGCACTCCTCATGCCACCCCCAGCAAGATGCTGCCTTCAGCCGTCCAAATTGCCTATGCCTAAATCCGCCACTGCATTTGATTGTAATGCGTGTACACAGCTCACAGTGCAAAGCATAACTGAACTTTTAAATGTTCGTTTAATCAGTCATCGATAAGGTCTATTGAATAAAGGGTTATTGACAATCAATAGATCATAAAGTAATCGTTAGCATTCCTAAATAAAATATATCAAAGGATATTTCACCCTAAATTCACCATACTCACCCTTAAAAGAACCGTTCATCCAAAACTGAACATTCTGTCACCATTAACTCACCTATTCTTGTTCCAAACCTGTTTTAATTTTGTTCTGATGTTAATAATATACAATAACCTGTAGGTAATGTCTTTGGTTGTTGAAAATATGAACAGTAAACGCTGAAATAAGATTGTTATTTTGTTTATTATTCATATTGTCAGACAGCTAAAACATTTCACAAAATGTGTTAAATCAGCTGCACAAAGTGATTGCCATGCTGAAAATCATTTAAAATTAATAGATATAAAGATTTGACATTTATCGTGATGATTATCCATATCGACTGATATAAAAAAATTATCCTGATAATTTTTTTTGCCATATTGCCCTATTTTATTGTAGGTTTTGTAGATCTTTGTAGATCTCTCAAGATCTTTTATTTGAATCTGACATATTTTTTTAATTTCTTAACCCTACATACTGAGATCTGCTTTGATTAAAGTCTTAAACTAAATCTGTTATTTATTTACAGCTTACCAAGAAATCATTAAATATCAGTAACACCGATGATATCAGCAGCATTGACAGCGATGATGATTATGTGCCTGCATCTGAGAGCTGTTCAGAAGATTCTGAGAAGAGCCTTTCACAGCCTTTATCCAGTCCCTCATCTTCCAATTTACAAATAGATGAAACTGTTAATACTTCCTCCTCATCAAACAAAAATAAGAGTGCAGACAAAAATGAGACCCAGCCCCGTTCAGACAGTGCATACAGTAGTGAGATTTCAGTAATGAAGCTGAAGAAGAATGCATATGGCCAAAGAATGTACAACAAAAAGCAGTATTGCCTGTACTGTTCCAAACCTTTCTGCAAAATAGCAAGACACTTGACACAAGTTCATAAGAATGAGGTGGATGTAGCTAAAGCTCTTTCTTATCCAAAGAGTTCTAAAGAAAGGAGGATTAATCTGGATCTTTTGAGAAATAAAGGAAACCGTGCTCATAACACAAATGTCATAAAAGCTGGCAAAGGAGTGTTGGTGCCACGTCAACAATCCACTGCTAAACATGTGAACTTTAAGGATTACATGCACTGTCTGAACTGTCAAGGGCTGTTTCGGCGAAAAGCACTTTGGAGGCATATGTCAAGGTGCAACCTGGCTAAGAAGTGCCAGGTCACAAAACCTGGTAGAACCAGGGTGCAAGCACTCTGTTCTTATGCAGAGCCTATTCCTGAAGGAGTAACAAAAAAATTATGGAAACTGATTAGTGACATGAAGCAGGATGAAGTTGCATATGCGGTTAAAAGTGATGCTTGCATAATTAAATTTGGAGAACACTTGTGCAACAAAATGGGTAATGACAAAACCAAACATGAATACATCAGAGGTAAAATGCGTGAGGCTGGAAGGCTGTTGTTGTGTGCTAGAAAAGTGGGAAAGCTGCAGAGCATTAAAGACTTTTTCATACCTGCAAACTTCTATCACGTTATTAAGGCAGTTAAAGATACCTCAGGATTCCGAGAGGAAGATGAAGTCTTCGGAATTCCCTCATTGGCATTAAAACTGGGGCACAACCTTAAAAAAATGGCTGATATTGCAGAATGTGAAGCAATGATTGCAGGAGACAAAGGTGATGTCCAAAATATGAAAATGTTTAAGCAAATGTATTCCACAAAATGGAATGAACTTGTGTCTGCCTCAGCGTTGAAGACGCTTAATGAAGCAAAATGGAACTCCCCAGAACTTCTGCCTTTTACTGAAGATGTTAAGAAAATGCACATGTATCTCGGCACACAAACTAATCTATGCCAAGAAAAGCTGAAACTTGAGAAAAGTCAGAAGAACTGGTCAAGTCTTGCTCAAATAACTCTGTGTGATGTCATTGTGTTTAATCGCAGGAGAGCAGGAGAAGTTTCAAAAATGAGGTTGAATTCATATCTTCTCCGAAACGCATCTGATCTACATTCTGATGTTGCTGATGCTTTGTCTGAAGTTGAGCAGAAGCTCTGTCAGCATTTCCAACGTGTCGAAATTAGAGGCAAGCGTGACAGAAAGGTGCCAATACTCCTGACACCAACTATGCTGGAATCCATGGAGCTACTTGTGAAGAATCGTCAGTCATGTGGCGTACTGGATGAAAATACATTTTTTTTTGCAAGACCCATGACTGAGACCTCATACTTCAAAGGCACAGATTGCATTCGAAAGGTTGCCCAGGAGTGTGGAGCTGCACATCCAAATACTTTGTCATCTACAAAGCTCCGTAAACATATTGCAACATTATCTAAAGTGCTGAATCTAAAAGATACGGAGTTAGACCAATTAGCAGATTTCATGGGACATGACATAAGAGTCCACAGAAAGTATTACCGTTTGCCTGAAGGAACGCTACAACTAGCAAAGATCAGCAAGGTGCTGATGGCCCTTGAACAGGGAAGAGTATCAGAATTCAAGGGGAAAAACCTGGACGAAATTAACATAGATCCTAATGGTAAGAATACATGACACAATTTATGGACTTATTATATACTGTCACTGTTTAGTTCAGGTACAAGAAACACTTTTGTTCACCTTTATCTGGTTTATGGAAACTAGAAAAAACTTCTACACTTTTTTTTTTTCTGCAGAGAAAGTGAATGTTGAGACTGATGTTTCTGAAAGTGAGGATGAAGAAAGTGAAAATGAGACGACACAGCCAAAAAAACAACATCGTTCCTCTTCTTCATCTATAGGTATGGTCATTTGATGTAATTTCTTCTATTTACAAGTGTGTGTGTTTTGGTTGTAATTAATTAAAAAGATTAGATTTTTTCATCTGGATTAATAAAATCTCTGTGCCTGTCTCTGATATGCTCATATGACCTAAAACAGGTCTACAGCCATCTAACTTTCAAAGCAGGTAAGGAACTTGGTCTCATTCTAATCCAAGCTCTCACCCAGAATGCCTCTGTACCTCTGAACACCGTATTATTCACTTCACTGTGTGCCTGCATGAAACAGTCCTCCCATTTCACCACAACTGGTTATTTCTACTGCAACCCGTCTCCCACCAACTTTTCACTGGTCTACTTTGCTCTACATCTTGACACATTTTTCCTCACTAAAGATCAGGAATGTCGCAGAGTCTCTGCTGTACTTTAAGTTCATGTCTGGACTGGCTGTGTCCTCTCTTCATCAAACCTGCTCACTTAAACCAGCCTTACCCACAGATGATTGATACTATCTAAAATGTCCTTCAGTAATGTCTTCCATTTCATCCAGCATTAGTTTTAAAAAAGGGCTTTCTACAATGATGTACAAAAGTCACTAACCTCGCAGTTGATCCCCTTTTTTTCATTCAAGAAAAAAGCAAATGGCAGTTATTAGTAACTAGTTCTTTGAGCTACTCTGAGACAACCTGTCCTCCCCATTAACTGTTACTTACTTGTCATTTTCTTACTGCCTTGCACCTATCTTACAGAATGTCCACTGGACCCCACTCTTATTAATCCTCACATAAGCCATATCTTTTATCATAGTGTCAGCATTCACAGGTGATTGTTTCAATGGCTATTGGAACGTTTCCTACTGCTTTCAAACAGGCTTGGCAACCACCCTGCTGAAGTCAAGAAATACCAGCTTTTTTTTTTGCTTCTTCCATTGTTATCTGAGGCTATTAACAAACATTTTTCAAACAAGTCTCTGAAAGGGAAATGGCCGAAAGTCACTAATGCTTGTCCTAGGTCTTGCCTAGTACATTTTGTATTTCTGTTTGTAATTGCTTACATGGTTTACAGTTAAAGCATTTTATTTTCTGTCATTTAGAGGAATCTTCTGTTACCAGCAATTCTTTGAGTCATCAGGCCCCTTCAACATCTACAGGTAAAGACAAACCTGTGCTCTGGAAATGAACTTGCCTGACATAATTTTGCTGCACTATAACCAAAAGCTTCAATAGTAAGATGATTATTTGTTTTATCTTTCAGAGGAGCATTCATTTGGGCACAAGTCAACAAAGGGAAGCAACACTCCTTCAATCTCAGGTAAAGAGTAAGGACTGCACTGCTAATAACTTGCGTAGTTACAGTTATTGCAAATTTAAAGTGCCGCTATTGTGATAATTTAATATTCGATGATCAGTCTCTAAACCCCTTCTGTCTAACAAGCCTACTTTGTTTTGATTGGCCTAATGGACCTTTTATTTTGATTTGGTTATCCACACAAAGCTACAGTGTTTGGAGGTTTAAGTTTGAAGGGAAATGTACATGCAGAATGTAGGTGGGCAGCATGGAAATGTGTTAACTTGTGGTGTCTGAAGATAATGAAATGGGATAAAACTAAAACTGACTTCAACTAGAAGCACTTTGAAGAGTAAATTTAAAATAAAATACATGATAGTGGCACTTTAAAGTTGTCTCTGTTAATCCAGTTGATGTAATGTGCAATGCTTCTGTTATTAACAAGATTAAACAACTATTTGTCTATCTGTATGCTTTTTTTACAGCTAACAAATATCTCTTCAATTCTGTACAATATTTACTTTCTTATACAATTAATAAATAGAGTGGATTGCTACCACTGCCACATACCCTTTAATAACTTAAACACACAGCCTTGATGCGACATATGCACAGGCCCCATAATATGCACATACAATTAAAGGTGTCAATATGAATTGTTTCTTTGATGCACAGCAATGCAGACATGAACAATTCGGTATCTGTTCAGTAATAATCAGAACCGGTTATAATGTACTGACTTAATTTATCTCATATGCGTTATATGGCAGTAGCTTACTATGGCAGGGAGGAGACTGCGAGTACTTAAAACACACAATTCACTGCTTGTTAGTTTGTTGGACAGTTTTTCACTGACAGGGAAGTACCCAGAACCCAGCTAGGAAAAAATTAAAGTGAAAGTCCCCTTTGACCTGTTAGGGTGTTCGTGAGGTAACATTTTATCTCCTCTCTTGGCTGTTACAACAATAATGTTACTTGTGGATCCAGATACGAGCGTGTCTGCAGAGCGAGTTTTCTAATAATTTCTGATAATGAATCAGCTGATTGCCGTGGTCGTTTAACAGCAGTGTCCCTGTCACTGCTTGCTGAACAGCAACAGAGCTGTGCTGACCATTAGAGCCAATCACAGCCTTTTCTGTCAGTGTTTCCTCTAGGATTTTTCCAGTTGTGGCGGCTGGCCATTTACACAGATCTACCAACTACCTATGGTGCTATTTCAAATGACAAATGTCGTGAGCGCAGTATTAGAAGTCGAGTTCGCATTTATGTAATACAAGCATGTGTATCTCTTTGCTTGCTTGCCGATTTCCTCTGTTTATGAACAACTTTTTGCATGCCCTGAAATACATGCTGCTCAAGTGCAGATTTTCTTGTGCGCACTCAAACACTGCTCAAGTGCAATTTAGCGCATTTATGTAGTGAGTATGTCTCCAACATTTATAAGATTTGCAAGGAATATTTATGAATTTCTCCAATAGACCTACAGAGCGGCGTTAATGCATCCTGAAGTAAAGTGAAGCAGCTATAAACTCCAAGATTAAGTCATTGTATGCAGAGCCATAGACCTTTATCTATAAAGTATAATTATGGAAACTGTTCATCTTAACTGAAAGCTATGTTGTGTCTGCTGGCAAATATCGTACAGCATGACTATGATTACAGAAAAGTTTGTTCTGTTATAATTTGCTTTTAATACATTTGGTGCGATTTTTATAACGCGCTATTAAAAAAAAAAAATGACTGAATGTTTTGAATGAGATTCCCGCCATGGAAGAATGAATGTCTGTTAGTCCATCGTACGTTTAAGAACTCCTTCAACAATGCTTAAAAACCAAGAGATGCTCGTGCTCAATTTCTTGCATGCCCCCTTAAAAAAAGGCTGCTTTAAGAGTGCGCAGATCTTCTTGTGCGCTCTCAAATAAACGCTGCTGAGATGCGATTTAGTGCATTTATGTAACGAGTATGTCTCCAACATTTATTATATTTTCTAGGAATATTAATGAATGCCTCTGGTATTAATGCGTCCTGAAAGTAAAACAGCTATACGTCATGTTTGCTGGCCTCACGCATCACGCACCTGTTACAGTCAGTCAGTCTATATATATATATATATATATATATATATATATATATATATATACATTTTAATACAAGAATTGGTGCGTTGCCAAGTAAAATATCAAACTGTTTATGAAAGGCATCGTCAATGCACAGAGATTTTGAATTGAACCGAATCGATGGCATGATTATCGTGGTTGAATCGTGAGACAACTGTAGGTTCACACCCCTATATACAATCACAGGTTTTGGTGACCATGCCTGCAGCTACACTGAATGCAGTCTGTTTAGATGCAGATGTTTAATGGGTTTTAAAACCTTGTAGGTCTCAATAGTAATGGTCTGGTACTCCTCTATTTTATATTGAATACAGAAGATGTAATGTACATTTAAAAAGCTGTGTGTCTAAAGACTGTTTGTCTTAAAAGTTCAAGTTAAATCTATTTTTATTCTTTAGGTGCCTCAAGATTCACCAAAAAAAGAAAGTGGTCTGAAGAGGAGGTAAAGGCAGTGGAAAGTAAACTTTTGGACTGCATCACTTCTGGTACAGTACCGGGTAAAAAGAAATGTGAAGACTGCATCAGGTCAGCTCCTCATATACTTAAGAACAGAACGTGGGAATCTATCAAATTTTACATTAAAAACAGAATCACCGCATTCAAGAGACACTCTGAGAAAAGAAAGTGAATGTTTGTCAGATGCGTTTTTTTTTCTGAGAAGTTAAGCACTTTATACATTCAAAGAGATTTAAAAGTTTGGTAACACTTTATAACTACACACTATGAATCATTTATTAAGCATTAGCATCTAGTAAAATCAATATTTGTAATGCATTAACTCTACATTAATAAACATTAGTGAGCCATTTACAACTGCAGCTACAAATGTTCTATTCTTAACTTGCAACCATTTACAATGTGCTTAATAATTGTACTTTCAAACTTTGTTAATGAATTATTTTTCATTACTAAATGAAGCATTTCATTATTTACAAACCATTTGTATTTAATAGTAGTTGGTGGTTTTTAAGATCATTCAGAATGAGTTAAGTGATTAATAAACTATTGAAATCAACATTTATAATTCTTATTATTCAGGCATATACTAATGGTCACTATATATGTTAATAAAAGCTTTATTAACTCAACTTCATGCAGTTTTGTGACCTGATCTAAAGTGAGGACTATTTATAAATCCCTTATAAATGACAATTAAAGGCTTGGTCAAATCAACTGAACAATAATCTTTGCAATCTTATCTAATAAAGTAAAATTACTGTAAAGTTTAAACAATGCTGAATAACAAAAGCATCAAACTGCAACATAAAACTGTATAAAACAACAACAATATAATAATTTAAAAGTATAATAAGATGCAATGTTTAAACTGTACGCAATTGGTTGCAAAGATAAATTTTTTATTTGATACAGTTTCATCTGTGTATCTTCAAATGAATAAAGTCATTTGTTCTTTTTTCCTGTTTAGAGTTTAACTGAGCCTTTAATTGTCATTTATAAGTGATTTATAAAGCATAAATAGTCCTCACTTTAGATTAGGTCACAAAACTGGATGAAGTTGAGATAAAGCATTTAATAACATATGAATTAACTATTAGAATATGCCTGAATAATAAGAATTATAAATGTTAATTTGAATAGTTTATTAATCATTTAATAACTCATTCTGAAAAATCTTTAAAAAAACCCACAAACTATGCTTAAACCACGGGTTTGTAAATAATGCAATACTTAATTTAGTAATAAAAAATAAATCATTAACAAAGTTTGAAAGTACAATTATTAGGCACATTATAAATGTGGTTGTAAGTCAATAATATAGCATTTGTAGCTGCAGTTATAAACCGCTTACTAACGTTTATTAATGTACAGTTAATGCTTAACAAATAATGAATTCACTAGATGCTAATGCTTAATAAATAATTCATAGTGTGCAGTTATTATAAAGTGTTACCAAAAGTTTTTTTTTTTTTTGTACAATGAGATCTCTAAGTTCTTATAGTTGTATTTGTATGAGAGTTGTAACAAGTATCGAGTTCGGTACCAATCAGTACTGGAATTTTAAAAACGTCCATTTCCCGATAACATTTAAGCGCTGTTGAGTGTGTTTTTAAACACCACTGATTTGACATTATGTTCACGTGATCAACAGAAATGACTGTGATTGGCTGTGAAGGTCATCAGTTCACTGCTGTTCACCAAGTGCAGACACCAGGACACTGAAACATTTTGAAGCTGCGAAGAGTCAATCAGCGTAACGATCGTCAGCTCATAAACAGACCAACTGATCAACACTGCTTTAAAACACTCCTGTATCTGTGGTTACACTGTAAACAGCTGTGAGATCGGTGAACTGATGACCTTCATGGCCAATCACAGTCATTTCTGTTGAGCACATGAACACAATGGTAAACTAGCGCCGTTTAAGAATATGCTCAAATGTTAGCAGGAAATAGACATTTTTAGAATTTCAATACAGATTAGTACCAAACAGTTTTTACAACCCCAGTTTGTACAATGAGATTTCCAAGCTTTTGCACAGTTTTTTTTTGCACATTACTGGACGAATTAAAATCTTGTGTAGTCCAAGGAGAATAATAATTGAACTGTCCAAATGTTGTACTTAAGTGAAAATGTTTGCCTAAATGCAATGTAAAATAAAGTTCAGGGCAAATGATTTTTGCCAAAGAAGTTTATTGGAATGAAATTCATTTGACTTAACGCATTTGCAGTACAGTTGCGCATTTTTATCCATCCAAAACAGATTTAGCATGGGCTTACTCTATTAATGTCCCTTACTTTGTCTTATGTACATTTGCATGTTTTCTTGACAGCTGGATGCTGGACTCATGAAAAATAATCTTAATGTTTGTATTCACCAAAACTAAATTACTTTAATTAAGTCAGAACAGACAGAATTGGTGTTAGCACAAGCACCGCTTGCTGTGAGGTAAGAGTGAACAACTGGCTGGTGATTTGGCAGCCTTCCTCAAACAGTGATGTGGACAATTTCTGATTTACTTTGTGTATTGCTTGAAGGTGGCTATGGGTGTATGTTTGATGTGAGGTCCCCACCGGTAACCTTTAAAACACACACACACGGACATGAATTATTCATAAATTAGCATATCAAAACATTACGTCAGAGGTCCCCAGTAGGCTGTTCTACCTGACCAGGCCCCCACCAGTGGGCAAAATATCAGGTCAGTCTTCTGGGGCTTAAACTAAAGTTTTCAAGTGATATTTAGCATAACAGCTGAAAATGGAGTGTGAATCTGTTTTTACCTTGTCTGTAGACCACTCAGAAAGGGTGGTTCCCACCAGGCTGCATTTTGTCTTGTGTCCCCACTCAGTAGCAAATGCAAGTATGCATGTGTGTGTGTGACTAAGAGGAAACGTGTGCTCATCATTCATGTATATTTCATGTTTCAAGTTTTTTTTCATCATGTTGCTTTTGTTAAACTTGGTTATTCGTTAAGTGTACTAGTTGTTGCACAAGTTTATGTATGTTATTTCGTGTTCCTTTTATCATAATAAAAAAATAGCACTTTGGTTGAACATGATTCAGTAATGGACAGTGGTTCCATTATTTTAACAGCTCTAGATGTTAAACCTGCTTAAAATATTTGTTCATTTAACATGAAAAGATGATGTGGATTAAATAGGATTTAAATATCTCTATTTGATTTAAATGTTTTTGTGCATGTTTTGAACACATAAATCATGTTAAATGAACCACAAAGATTTTGTGCTAGTGTAACATCATTATGACCTGTTAAAATAATGTGGTGTAGATGTTATGATGTTGTTTTTTGATTGTAGTATCCATGTATGTAGCATACATACACAGTTATGGCTTTCTAAGTGAAGCATCAGATAATACTGTTGTTAATAAAGCTGCCAACACCAAAGCATGAGTGCTACTTTTAAAGGTGGTAACCGCTAAAGGATTTTTATGACTAACGAATATAATCCAATTTAGTCCAATTTCCAATATCCACTAGATGCAAAAAAAAAAAAAAACACATCTGTAAGAAATTGTATGTTTATACAATCTCACTTGGGTATGCCTGATATAGCATAGACTTAAAACTTTGTTCTGCTGCTTTTGGCTTCCGCATCACAACTTCATCCATTGGTTCAGGACGAATTACTTGGATGACATTTTTGTTACAGACACAGGTAAGTTTTTATATTCAGCCAATAAGTCATTAATACACAAATTAAATAAATACTTTTAGCTAATGCCAAGACTGTCGTCTAAAAAATAAAAAATAAACTATTTCCATGAAAAAGATACATTTTGATGAAATATTCAAACTTTATTACAGTGACACCTACACTACAGTAAACTCATATCTTTTTATTCTTTTCAAATCATGTGTTGTGAAATGATTATATAAAATGTGCACTAAGAATCTTGCTTTGATTAGACATCTTAACATTGTACTTGGTCTGTGCCATGTGTGATGGCACTGGTGCATAATGGTGGCCCCGTCTTTACTCATGGTGCTTTAGTGTACTTCCGGTGTTCAATTTCGTTGTGAAAAAGTATTGTTGATGGTTCATGATTAAGCTTGCTTTCATATACAATATACTTAATGCAAGTAATCTAAATGCTTTATAGGAATACATTTGATTTTTTCGAGTTATTTTACCTCTTATGTTTGGTTTATTTGTTTACAGGGTCAGTGTACATTAATAAACATTACTGTAAAATGTGGCAGAATTAGCCAAGAATATGTGACATATTTTTGTATTGCTTCAGAATCCCAACTTGTACAGTAAAGATTTGAATGAGTGTCTGGGTGAATTTAACTAATATGGTTACAGTTCTGACAGACTCTACAGGGATTCAGATACACCGGAATCACAGATCAAATTAAAACCTTATGTACAACAGTAATTTTACAGCACATCCTACTTTCGGACATCACGTTAAAAAAGACTGTTTACCGGTAGTCTTCTTCCCCGGGCTGTCGCCAGGAAGATGTAGACACTAGTCGCAGACAGATTTATGTGGCCAAATGAAACTTTTTACAAAGCATAGCTATAGACTGATTTCACGCGACCGCCATTTTTAAAAGCGAAATCGAGGCTGCGGTGGGAAGAAACCCGGAAGTATCATTGGAAGTTACATTGGAACGTTGTGTACTTGGCTGTATATCTTATCAGCGAAGAGACAGTGACACAAATTTATCATTTCACCACCTTCCGAGTGACCCGAAGGTCCGTTCTGTATAAATGGTGAAAATAAAAAGGCATATCAGAGCTCATTTTCAGCTAAGTTAAGTGAAATGGCACTAGTTAGCTAACATTTTCTTTCCCAAACACACATTTTAGACACCTTTTATCAAACTCGAGTTAATATACTGATTCTTTCACTATATTAGACTTGTCACGATACTGAATTAAAACAAAAACTGTCAATTTCCCGCTAATATTTAAGCCACTGTTGATGGCTTTCTTAAAACAGCGCTGATTTGCCATTGTATTCACGTGCTCAACAGAAATGCTTGTGATTGGCTGAGAAGGTCATCAGTTCACCCTCCGCTGTTTACCGAGCACAAACACAGACGAGTGATCTGCTTGATGACTCGACTGGTCTTCACGGCTACTTCGCGCCCCAGTCTCCGTGTATCTGTGTTTGCACTGGGTGAAGAGCGGTAAACTGAGTGCAAACACAGATACACGGAGACTGGAGCGCGAAGCAGCCGTAAAGACCAGTCAAGTCATCCGCGCTCAGCGGCGTTTCAATGCTAGCGGGAAATAGACGGTTTTAAAACTTCAGTACCGCGATAACACTATTACAGACAACACGAGGGTGTGCTACAGAGGACTGCAGTGTTTTATCACTCACCGGGTTACATAGGCTGAAGTAGGAAAGCGTCCCCACGGTGTTTACTTGTTGCCATTAACTGAAGCCTATAGGAGGACACTTGAGCATATTACTCTTACAGAGATTGTGATGTTGTTTGATGCTAAATTGCTTTTTAATTGTTTAAATTAAACTTACTGAATGATATTAAAGTGATGTTTACACCATTTCTGCATTTTGAAATCTCGGTAACAGCTGGAGGTTTGCAGTCCACAGCATGTTACTGCAATGTTTACAGTGCTGGCCCTATACTTCCGGGTTTCTTCCCACCGCAGCCTCGCTTTGGATCTTTAAAATGGCGGCCGCGTGAAATAAGCATATACGACCACAGAAAATGCATAGATAGTACAACAATTTCTTAGAAAATGTGTATTCGTTAAATCCAGAGTAGATTCAGTTGTCTAAAATCATATGAAATTTTACTAAAACTAATGTAATGTTTTAGTCAAACATTTAGACTAAAAGTAATGTTTTGTCTTCTATAAGGCTAAACTAAATCAAAATATAAAATAACATAGTCAAAATATAACACATCCTGTGCTGAAAACGCACATTGATTAGTTAACAAGTATAATACAGTATTATTTATCATTAATGCATTATAATATTATGAACTAGGGCTGCAGCTCAGAAACAGTTATATTTACCATAATTTAAGATTTTTCATTCATTTAAAGTTTTTATGTGTAGTGCTTTTCACAATAATTTACGTCACATAAACATATAGCCTAGTGCTTCTAAAAATGCTGTCTGTGTATGATACAACCATGTGTGTGTGTATATATAGCCTGTGTGTGTATCTTGTCCACAAAGTCTGTTTTTTAGGCATCACCTCTCAGGTCCTCGTAGGGTTGGCATTATCCCGGCTTGGATCAAGTGGCACTCCGCGATCTCTACAGGCCTTCGGATGGGTATCTCATGGAGGAATAGCTGTTAATTTTTTTGTTTGAACAGGAGATATGTCAATACGCTTATTTCACGCGGCCGCCATTTTAAAGAACCAAAGCGAGGCTGTGGTGGGAAGAAACTCGGAAGTATAGGACCAGCACTGTAAACATTGCAGTGACATGCTGTGGACTACAAACCTCCAGCTGTTGCCGAGATTTCAAAATACAGATATGGTGTAAACATCACTTTAATATCAGTCAGTACGTTTAATTTAAACAATTAAAAGCAATTTAGCATCAAACAACATCACAAGCTCTGTAAGAGTAATATGCTCAAGTGTCCTCCTAGGCTTCAGTTCATGGCAGCAGGTAAACAGAGGGGACGCTTCCCTGCTTCAGCCTATGTAACTTGGTGAGCGATAAACACTGCAGTCCTCTGTAGCACACCCTCGTGTTGTCCCGGTACTGAAGTTTTAAAACAGTCTAATTCCCGCTAAGTTAAAATTGAAGCGCCGCTGAGCGCGGATGACTCGACTGATCATCACGGCTGCTTCGCGATCCAGTCTCCATGTATCTTGTGTTTGCACTCAGTTTACCGCTCTTCACCCAGTGCAAACACAGATACACAGATACACGGAGACTGGAGCGCAAGCGCGAAACAGCCATAAGGATCAGTAGAGTCATCAAGCAGATCGCTCGGCTGTGTTTGTGCTCAGTAAACAGCGGAGGGTGAACTGATGACCTTCTCGGCCAATCCCAAGCATATCTGTTGAGCACGTGAACACAATGGCCAATTAGCGCTGTTTTCAGAAAGCCATCATCAGTGCTTTAAATGTTAGCGGGAAATTGACAAATTTTCTTTTAATTCAGTAACGTGACAAGTCTAATACAGTGAAAGAATCAGTTCATTAACTCGAGTTTGAAAAATGGCATCTAAAACGTGTGTTTGGGAAAGAAAACGTTAGCTAACTAGTGCCGTTTCCCTTAACTTAGCTGAAAATGAGCTCTGATATCCCTTTATATTTTCACCATTCATTCAGAACGGACCTTCGGGTCACTCAGAAGGCGGTGAAATGATAAATTTGTGTCTCTTTCTATTCGCTGATAAGATATACAGCCAAGTACACAACATTCTAATGTAACTCCCAACGATACTTCCGGGTTTCTTCCCACCGCAGCCTCGATTTCGCTTTTAAAAATGGCGGCCGCGTGAAATCAGTCTATGTGACATGTATCCCTTATACAATTAACTCATGTGATACATTATATGCTTTACTGATAAATAAGTCCTTATAATCTAGTGTCCAACGTGAATCTTTTCATGTGGAAATGTGAATTGATTTACAAAAAATAATCAGAGCATTTCTCAGCAACAAATTTGAGCATTTTATGGTTTTGGGTTTATTTTTTTAGTTAGTCTGTGGACGAAACGTGCCATATAACAGCTTTTACACAATACATTATACAGTTGGCCTATATATTTTTTTAAATATGCAAAAGGCTATACCCCCTATTGAACTTCTTTTAAGGGCCAAGTATTTTCGCACATTTCACGGTCAGAATGACTCAAGAAATCAACATAAACATAACATAGAGGAATTATACATCTCAGAATAATATAATGAAAACTTGTTCGAGCTAAACTTAAAACCAAGTGATGGTGAATTATATGAAATAATAAATATAAATTGGTAGTAAAACAACAACCTAAGGTTACTTTATTATTTGGCGTCACATGACACGTATGTCGGGAAATGCTTATTACACGTTTGTTGAGGCGACGTCAGTGTCAGACGTGTTTGAGGCAGTGTGCTTATCACACGTTTGATGGGGCGACATTAGTGTCTATGGATATGGCGTCCGGAATGGGTCAATAACCTGACGCTGCAACGTGCACTCGTCTTACCGAACGTCTCACTGAGCGTCTCACTGACGTCTTAAAAATATATTTTTTTTGCTATTAAATCCATGCAATTTAAGACGCAGACGTGACGTTGACATCACGTAGATGTCACGTAAATCACGTGTGGCAGTGAAGTGTCAAGCCAGACGTTACGCGTGATTCACGTGTAGCAGTGAAGTTATTTATTTATTTTTTCGCTAACACGTATCATAACACGCTGCTCACACGGCTCAGTGCAGTGTGTGAGCCAGTGCACAATTTTCTTGCCCTTCATACATTCCTCTCAATGGACGTGACATCAGCGTCTGACTTGTTACATGACGTCTGCGTCTACCTTTTTTTTTTTAAATATATATTTTTGAGCAGTTTTTAGTGTGGCTGTTAGCTTTTTGCCGGCTAACTTATACAATATACAATAATGTTCTGCAAATTAAACATAAATATATTAATATATAATGATATTTGTTTTCAAGATAGCATAAAAACGTATAAAAAATGTATAAGATAAATAACAAATGTCTCCGGATGTAAAGTTTAGGTTGTTTATTAGTATAATCATGTAATTTAGTTTTATAAAATCCTTTTTAAATTCGTTTTACATTTGAGTCTTATTGTGTTTTATTTTGTTACATGTTTAATGTAGCCTACAGCATATCAGTGATGACCAACTCATCGATCGCAATCGCCTGTTAGATCTGATACTTTTGCTGTAAAAATATTAGAAAAATAGAACATTACGTTAACCATTATTGTGTTGTTTTTAAAGCACCTGTCTTCATTTTACGTTTAAAACGTAATAGGATTCTTTGAAGAAAAAAACAACTTATTTTATTCTTTTTTTTTTTTTTTTAGAAAGAAAATTAATATTTTTATATTTAGCAATAATGTTATGTTGAAAAAATTATTTTTTTTGATAATAATTTGCCAGGATTCAAATCAATCAATAAATCCTGTAAAAATATCATTGAAAAACTTATTTAATAGCACAACGTTAATCCATTGAATTATCAGGCGACATAAAAATGTTAAAAATTTAACTTTCCATCACATAAATAAACAAAGTATATTAAACTAGAAAATAATTATTTTAAATTGTAATAATATTTTCTATTAACCAAACCCTGACCATTTAATAAAAAATAAATAACCAAAACAGTGTATAATCCTAAAACGTTAGCCTACTGTTATTTGAAATATATATATATAATTTTTTTTTTATTATTTATTTATTTGTGTGTGTGAAAATGTGCTTTAAATGTTAAAGTAAAATCGCCTGTAGGTGGCAGAATGTCACTATTAATTGAATCATTGCTCATTTAAACGGTTGATAATTCAACACGAAACAATGTCATATTGCTTAGAGGCAAAACAGCGCCGTGGCTGTGTTTGCAGTTTGCTAAAAAAAAATCTTTTTTTTTTTTGATAAATAGAACAAAAAAAGCCAATATGTTGTCTGAGAATATTAACTTCATGTTTATTTAACTGTTGGATAAACTCAATATCACATTAGTGATTTTTGCTATTTTTTGTTGTTGCTAAGTTTCTATTATTGTTGTGAGTATAATTATTATTTGTATTATTTGGATGTGCCCTGTGTTGTTGGACGTTATTTGTATGTGTGTGTGTGTTTATATATATATATATATATATATATATATATATATATATATATATATATATATATATATATATATATGTTCTTTTATGATCACTTCGCATTGTAAGTAGTATTAAAGCGTTAGAAAAAAGCATTTTGGTATATTTTTGTTTGATCTAAGGAGTTACATTGCTCAGCCATGCCACAAACAAAAAAAATTACCAGAATGATTTATTTATTCCTTAAATTTGATATCAACAATTACAAACCTCAAAGATCATTAGCATTTATTAAATGGTATGTTATACAGGTATTTTATAAGGTTTTGTTCATTCATCTGACAATAGCCAAGGGGTCAAGACTGATACTAGGGATTTAAAAGTGGATAGCAGCTCATAAACATTTGAATCTATGAGAATAAAGAAATCAATATTTTGGTCTCAGCCCTACACAGTTGTGACATATTATTAAATATGATATGTTTAAAAATATGTCTGTAACAAAAATAAGACTCTTACCCCTGGTTTCACAGACAAGGCTTAAGCCTAGTCCTCTAATAAAAAGTAAGTCTGAGCTGTTTCAACTGAAAAAAAATGCAGTGATTGATTGTTAAATATCAGTGCCTTTGTTTTGTCTCAAGATGCACACCAATAATTTTTTTTAAGCATGTTTATAAAAATTACTTAAATGTCCTAATTGATCTTCGGCCTAATCCTGGCTAGTCTAACCCCTTACTAAGAAAAAAGGCCTTGTTTTTTATGCTTACCTTATGTAGTACTGCTAGAGAGGTGTGTCTATCACTTAAAAAAAATCACCATAGCTTGTTCATGCTTAAATTAATATTATTATTTTTTTCAGATTCAAGGAAGGCCTGGAATGTTTGCAGCTTCTGCAACATTTGGAACAACATCCAAGTCTCTTTCGAGAAATTTTGATGTTTAAAGAGAAGCCACTGACAGCAAAAGACTTAGCGGAGCTCTTCATCCCGCAGCTGTCACCAGTTGGCACTAACAAAAGGACCCTAGAAAACAGGATTGTTTGTTTCTGGAGGGACTGGCTTCTAGATGCGGAAGGTAATATACAATTGGTTATATCAGAGGTCTTCAACCTTGTTCCTGGTATCCTGTAAAGTTTATTTCCAACCGGATTAAGTGCACTTGACTACAATTTTCAAGTTGTCTTGGGGAGCTTAATTGGCCTCTTTAGGTGTGTTTGATAAGGGTTGCAGATAAACTCTGGGATAATAAGTCCCCAGGAACAGGGTTGAAAACCACTGGGTTATATTAGGGCCTTCTCACACTATGCTATCCGAAGCGTGCCCAGGCTTGTTTCCCGGATAGTTTGAGAAGTGTGAGTGCGCTGTATCGGGAAGAGGTGGGCCAGTGCTTGTGTGTGAGTGCAAAACGCGCCAGAGCCTGAAACTGAAAGCGAGACGTGACTTATAAGGGACTGTTTGATATGGATTTATTAATCATTCTTGCTGTTCAGTAAATGCAAACTGTTGTAGATTATTTAAGACGCAAAACTCTCACTGCACGACAGCTGCGCACCTTCAGCAAACCTCATAATAGGGTATATGCCAAGCTAATGTTGCTATACTGATAAACTTACAGTGACCTTTTATTGTGTTTTTTTTTTCCATTTTATACGGTCCCCTTTACAGCATCGATGTTGTAATGTAATTAATACAATCAGTTAAACAGACTTTGGCATTCATTTAGTTGTTCAAGCATAAAACGAAGCGATTTTGTGATGGCAATCAGTTTACCAGAAGCAATTAACCCAGGTTACTGCCAAATTAAATGTCCTATTGGCATGTTAGCATATACCTATTAGCATTTATTTTGTTCCTGCAGCACGAGGACTCAGGGCCGGAGAGGGACTCCTTTTCAGCCCTGGAGTTTAAGCCTTAGACCGGGCCACCTCAGTTCACGACTGACTATATCAATTCAGTTTCTTATGACACTATCACATCTTTTTCAAGAAAACAGCTGGTTTAGAACTTCAAATGTTCAACAACCCTAACAGTATTACATGTCTTAACAATAATTAAAAAATTATAATTATTCAGGTGAGGTTCAAACACTGGTCGGCAGCATTGTAACTCAACGTGCTGACCACTGGACCACAATGGCACTGTTGCAGTGGGAATAAAAAATAAATATTGCCCCCGCAAGACTCTTTACCGCAGTATTATTTTCTATTGATGGCTTAATCTTTTTCTCGCCTTTTTAGATTTCTGATCAAGTTATGTCAGATTTATTGATGTAGTGAATCATTTGATTTTCATTGAGCAGGTGTAATATTCATTAATATTAATTATTTGAATTGTTATATTCACTAAGGTGCCGTGGTTTGGGGTGGAATGATAGTTATGTCATCATTAACCTGCAGGCTGCATTTTGCTAACGGGGCAGCAATCTGTTCTGCAAAATAGTTGACTGAGTCACTGCATATCAAATGACTAAAATGATATAACTTAAGAAATCACCTCTGTGCTGTGCGAAAGCGCTTACTAAGCAGCGCAGCAACGATGACGTAAGCATGCCCAGGCCCGAATTTAATGTGAGTGCGGGCCATTGGGGGAGACAAGCGTGCTTTGGCCCGGTTCAAGGCAAGTGTACATAGCGTGAGTACGGCCTTATACATGGTTTACACTCTGTAACATACAATTGTTATGTGCTTTCTTTCCTCTCCAATGTTTTTTTAAAGGTTGCCAGCCACCACCAGTGTTTTTAATGATTTTCATCTAATTTTCATGACCCCCACAATATTTTGTTGCACGAATATCTGCATAAAAATATTTCAAAATAGACACCAGATGTTCTGCTTTTACACTCAAAAAAAATGTATTCTAGCTTCATGTATTACATGGTTATAGGTGTGGTTATAATCACATATAAGAAAAATAAAAATAAATTGATTCTGTCTTTTTTCTTTATTTCTTTGATGTTTGTGATTATACATTATTAATTCATGACATTATAAGTACATAGATTGCTATAGAAACAGTGTTCTATGAGCACATATGACTGCACATAAGTACTGACTGTTCCAATCTAAAAAAAAAAAAAATTTGATCATGAGCAGTCATAAACAAAATTTGTTACATAATAAATGCCTACTGAAGTGGTTATGGTTTTTTGTAAGAATATCCATATTTAAAATGAAATGAAAACCTGAATAATCTTTTTATTTTTATCTTTTTTTTTTCTCAGAGGGAGCATCGTCACCACTTGCTTTAAGCCAGGTTTTAGCATTTGCTTCAGGTTCAACCTCCATTCCAAGGCTGGGTTTCCCTGTTGAACCAGCACTTGAGTTCCTGCATCAACAGGATAATGAGCATGCCAAAATTTACCCGGAAGCAAATACATGTACTATTGTTTTGAGGCTGCCAATGCATCGATTGTTTGAGGACTTTGAAATTTACATGAAAGAGGGCATTTTGCAGGCCCCCAAATTTGGGGTAATGTAGTTCAGTTAATGGCAACCCCATTGTATATTGTTCTTTTTTTGTTTCTAGTGTTCTTTGCAACCTCATTGTATATTGTTCTTTTTTGTGTCTAGTGTTCTTTGCAACACCATTGTATATTGTTCTTTTTTTGTGTCTAGTGTTCTTTGCAACACCATTGTATATTGTTCTTTTTTGTGTCTAGTGTTCTTTGCAACACCATTGTATATTGTTCTTTTTTGTGTCTAGTGTTCTTTGCAACCCCATTGTATATTGTTCTTTTTTGTGTCTAGTGTTCTTTGCAACCCCATTGTATATTGTTCTTTTTTGTGTCTAGTGTTCTTTGCAACCCCATTGTATATTGTTCTTTTTTGTGTCTAGTGTTCTTTGCAACCCCATTGTATATTGTTCTTTTTTGTGTCTAGTGTTCTTTGCAACCCCATTGTATATTGTTCTTTTTTGTGTCTAGTGTTCTTTGCAACCCCATTGTATATTGTTCTTTTTGTGTCTAGTGTTCTTTGCAACACCATTGTATATTGTTCTTTTTTGTGTCTAGTGTTCTTTGCAACCCCATTGTATATTGTTCTTTTTTGTGTCTAGTGTTCTTTGCAACCCCATTGTATATTGTTCTTTTTTGTGTCTAGTGTTCTTTGCAACACCATTGTATATTGTTCTTTTTTTGTTTCTAGTGTTCTTTGCAACCTCATTGTATATTGTTCTTTTTTGTGTCTAGTGTTCTTTGCAACACCATTGTATATTGTTCTTTTTTTGTGTCTAGTGTTCTTTGCAACACCATTGTATATTGTTCTTTTTTGTGTCTAGTGTTCTTTGCAACACCATTGTATATTGTTCTTTTTTGTGTCTAGTGTTCTTTGCAACCCCATTGTATATTGTTCTTTTTTGTGTCTAGTGTTCTTTGCAACCCCATTGTATATTGTTCTTTTTTGTGTCTAGTGTTCTTTGCAACCCCATTGTTTATTGTTCTTTTTTGTGTCTAGTGTTCTTTGCAACCCCATTGTATATTGTTCTTTTTTGTGTCTAGTGTTCTTTGCAACCCCATTGTATATTGTTCTTTTTTGTGTCTAGTGTTCTTTGCAACCCCATTGTATATTGTTCTTTTTTGTGTCTAGTGTTCTTTGCAACACCATTGTATATTGTTCTTTTTTGTGTCTAGTGTTCTTTGCAACCCCATTGTATATTGTTCTTTTTTGTGTCTAGTGTTCTTTGCAACCCCATTGTATATTGTTCTTTTTTGTGTCTAGTGTTCTTTGCAACCCCATTGTATATTGTTCTTTTTTGTGTCTAGTGTTCTTTGCAACCCCATTGTATATTGTTCTTTTTTGTGTCTAGTGTTCTTTGCAACACCATTGTATATTGTTCTTTTTTGTGTCTAGTGTTCTTTGCAACACCATTGTATATTGTTCTTTTTTGTGTCTAGTGTTCTTTGCAACACCATTGTATATTGTTCTTTTTTGTGTCTAGTGTTCTTTGCAACACCATTGTATATTGTTCTTTTTTGTGTCTAGTGTTCTTTGCAACACCATTGTATATTGTTCTTTTTTGTGTCTAGTGTTCTTTGCAACCCCATTGTATATTGTTCTTTTTTGTGTCTAGTGTTCTTTGCAACCCCATTGTATATTGTTCTTTTTTTGTGTCTAGTGTTCTTTGCAACACCATTGTATATTGTTCTTTTTTGTGTCTAGTGTTCTTTGCAACACCATTGTATATTGTTCTTTTTTGTGTCTAGTGTTCTTTGCAACACCATTGTATATTGTTCTTTTTTGTGTCTAGTGTTCTTTGCAACACCATTGTATATTGTTCTTTTTTGTGTCTAGTGTTCTTTGCAACACCATTGTATATTGTTCTTTTTTGTGTCTAGTGTTCTTTGCAACCCCATTGTATATTGTTCTTTTTTGTGTCTAGTGTTCTTTGCAACCCCATTGTATATTGTTCTTTTTTTGTGTCTAGTGTTCTTTGCAACACCATTGTATATTGTTCTTTTTTGTGTCTAGTGTTCTTTGCAACACCATTGTATATTGTTCTTTTTTGTGTCTAGTGTTCTTTGCAACACCATTGTATATTGTTCTTTTTTGTGTCTAGTGTTCTTTGCAACACCATTGTATATTGTTCTTTTTTTGTGTCTAGTGTTCTTTGCAACACCATTGTATATTGTTCTTTTTTGTGTCTAGTGTTCTTTGCAACACCATTGTATATTGTTCTTTTTTGTGTCTAGTGTTCTTTGCAACACCATTGTATATTGTTCTTTTTTGTGTCTAGTGTTCTTTGCAACACCATTGTATATTGTTCTTTTTTGTGTCTAGTGTTCTTTGCAACACCATTGTATATTGTTCTTTTTTGTGTCTAGTGTTCTTTGCAACCCCATTGTATATTGTTCTTTTTTGTGTCTAGTGTTCTTTGCAACCCCATTGTATATTGTTCTTTTTTTGTGTCTAGTGTTCTTTGCAACACCATTGTATATTGTTCTTTTTTGTGTCTAGTGTTCTTTGCAACACCATTGTATATTGTTCTTTTTTGTGTCTAGTGTTCTTTGCAACACCATTGTATATTGTTCTTTTTTGTGTCTAGTGTTCTTTGCAACACCATTGTATATTGTTCTTTTTTGTGTCTAGTGTTCTTTGCAACCCCATTGTATATTGTTCTTTTTTGTTTCTAGTGTTCTTTGTCATGCAAAAACATTTTTTTTTGTGTAGTAATTGTGGTAAATAAAATACTTCGTTCATAGCACCTGCTGTTTTTGTGTACACTAAAAAAAATAAATGTTGTGTTTAAGCACTCAAAAACAGTCAATTTGTGATTATAAAATTTAAATAATTAATATACATATAGTCCAGTCTTGTTCAATGACTGTCACAGTTTACATCAGGTAATACTGATAAAGTACATTGTTATATTGGTGACATGAAATTTCTACCAACATTTTCAGCACATTAAAAAATGTATTTGAAACATTAATCTCAAATTTTTTTGCAGTGTAAATTATGTAATTTGACTCATAAAAGCCCTACAGTGACATATTAAAATTTAATGTATTTAACAAATATAAGACATGAAGATTTAAAATATTCCACACACTTAAGGTTAAAATGGTAAAGGCAAAAAATAGAGATGGAGTAAATATTCCAAATATGCAGACTGAAGAATGTAAGAATATTGATACAAAAAAATGAAATAAAGGGCTTAAGGAAAAAGCTGTCTTCTACCTGTTTATCTTTAGGTAGACCTTCCATATCATCAAGGTTGAACTAGGAAATCTTGGGCTTAAAAAGGTTGGTGACTACTGGGTTACACTATTCAACAAATAATTACACTTTTTGAGCAACATGACACAAGCAATTGATAATGTAGGAAAAGGACAATTACATAATTTTATAAATTTGCCTAACCATTTGCTACAGGGGTGTTGCTAGGGTCGAAAGGGATAAGGGGCTTAGCCCCTAAAAAGTATCCCCTAACCACACAAAAAAGTCGTTCTAATTCACCCCACTAATATACCCTCACTTACATAAGGTGATCTACTGTAATGTTAATAATAAGATTATAAATGGTTCAATAAAAAATAAAGGGTTTTTGAGTTGACAGTTTAACAATCAATTGTGAAGCTTTGTGACTTGTAACACCAAAAAGGAAAAAAACATTGATAAATGAACCCACTTTTCATTTACTAGTCTGTTATAAGCCATATCACACCACTTAAGTTTTTTTGTAAATGTAATTTTCTGCATGTCTTCAAAACTGAAAATATGATTTATTTTCTAGAGTGAGTTGTTATGCAATGTGATACAAAGCTACACACATGTTGGACAGAGTGATTACCTTAGGTGTGTTGTCAAGATACTGGAATATTTTAATTCAATACCATGCAAAATATTGATATTCAATAGGCTACTCTTTTTGATATAATAACAACTTTATAAAAAATAGTACAAAAAAATTACAATAAAGATCTATATGCTAAAAATATGTTTACTACAAATTACTTTAGAGGGATTTTTTTTTCAGTTTTCCTCAAAATGGTTAATGTGGGCATTGTAGCACTTTAAATACATGTAATGCCCGTTTCATTCATACTCGAGCAGAAATTATATATGCCTCACAAAGAAGATGAACAGTCCAGGAAATCCCTAATATGGATGAAGGCATCAGCTATTGCTGTAGTTGAATAAAAATAAGATCTGAATAAACATGACAAAACTTTGATCATTTACACGACTGCGACAATGAATGTTTTATACAGAATTATTATCCCCCTTTGAATTTTCTTTTCTTTTTTAAATATTTCCCAAATTATGTGTAACAGAGCAAGGAAATTTCCACAGTATGTCTGATAATATTTTTTTCTTCTGGAGAAAGTCTCATTTGTTTTATTTCAGCTAGAATAAAAGCAATTTTGCATTTTTAAAAAAACATTTTTAAGTCAAAATGATTAGCCCCTTCCAGCTATTTTTTTTTCCGATAGTCTACACAACAAACCATCACTATTCAATAACTTGCCTACCTACCCTGCATTTAAAGCCTGTAAATGTCACTTTAAGCTGTATAGTCTTAAAAATGTCTAGTCAAATATGATTTACAGTTATAATGGTAAAGATAAAATGATTCAGTTATTAGAAATTAGTTATTGAAACCATTATGTTTAGAAATGTGTTGAAAAAAATCTCCGTTAAACAGAAATTAGGGGAAAAAATTAGGGGTAAGGGGGGGGGGCTAATAATTCTGAGTTCAAGTATATGTGTTCTTACAGCCATTTTAGGTATTTTAATAAGAAAGTCGATTTATAATCCCCTGCTAACTGACATAGCATGTTACAGTAGAATGTAGCTATAAAAATAATAAGCTAGATCCATTAATTCACTGTGATTTAATTACAGAAACAGAAGTGACTGGCCATATCATATCTCGATAACTATGCCTAGATATCTACTTCATATCTAGAAAGCTAGTACAACTTAGATTTTACTGACTAATTCGCATGTATTTACATTGGTATGAACTATTACATTTATTTTATTTCTACAAAACTACACACATTTTATACTGTGGAAACAAATATTAAGCTTCATCAGTAGTTAGAACTATTCACTTTCGCAAAAGAGAAAAAAATATTATTACCTCATCAACTTTAGCTCCTTTAAACAATGAATAAATGAAGTGCAGTAGCGGAGTTTTTTAAAACCATGTGACAACAGTGCCACTCCCACCTGCCGGTAGAAACAGGTACTGCTGAACAGCTGACGATTTAATTACCCGACACAAACGCGGAATGTTTGTGATGTATGTGGTAATTTTCAGTAACGTTACTTAGATAAAATAAATGTGATACAACATATTTAAGTGCAACACATTCCAAAAGATCAGGGGCCTTTGTCAGTACATCAGGGGCTGATTTTCTGCTTTTCCTGCAGGTGCTAAACACACTTAATATGTGATGATATGGGAGAATTAAGAGAAACCTTGACTCTAAAATGTCGATTCCCTTCCATGTTTTCTGTACCTGTTAATACAAAGTTTGTATGTACCTGCAAAAACATTTAGGCTATAAAAGTACAAAATAATAATAATAATAATAATAATTATAAAGTGAGCATGCTCTTGACTTTTGAGGTGTAATTTTGTTTTGTATAATTATGTCAGAACACCTGTCAGTCAAACTTGACAAACTGTACAACTACATAAAATTATAACTGTACGAATATTGTTTATGTTATTTAAATTGACATTTAATTATGGCATACCAAAATGTTTATATCATTTGTATAAATATTTATAAATATATACCAGTTGAAATAAAAAGCTGTGAATAAAAATGGTAAAAATAACTCAATTGCAAATTAAACATAACTGAGGATTTAAGTGAAAACAATAATAGAGAACTAATAGGTAAAATAAAGCTGGATTAAGCAGCGGAACAGTAAAGTGGCAGACGACACGCAGACATCACGTTCTCAGGCAGCTGAACAGAATGTGGCAGATGCAGACGTCACGTTCGGCAGACGCAGACGTCACGTTCGGCAGACGTCACGTTCAGTGAGACGAGTGCACGTTGCAGCGTCAGGTTATTGACCCATTCCGGACGCCATATTAATTGGCTACAACTTCCATCCATCAAAACATTGCCGTCTACACATTAGCTGGCTTAACAAGTAGAAAATGACGTGCGAAGATTGACACCTCTCTGAGCCAGTGAAGCACTGCCCTTGTTTTGAGAACAATAACAAAGCCTGTGATTGAAGGAGGGAGACGAAGGCGGGCTTATTTGGCAAGGAAGAGACTAAAACAGGGACTTTTCATCGATTGAATACGGATAAATAATATTTTTTCATCGAAAAGAGTCGTTACTGATTACTTCATCTTGAAATGATCTTTGTAAACAATGGGAGTATTTTTCGTTTTTCCCAAATTTTTCCATTGTTTTGGATCAAAAGCTAGGATGCATTTTGGACAGTGAACCCTTACACCATCATGGATGTCGCTGATCAGAACTACAGGAGATAAAACGTAAGTATTGCGGTGAACTTTGCACGTGTTTAAATGGGCGGTCCTTCGTGATTTCATTTAACCCTTTCCTCTGTGGTACATTGATTTGAAAAACAAGTGCAGAACATGAATCTTGAGGTTTATAGCTTTCTAACGATGCATAGGTTTTGACACAAGGTTGTATATATTTACGGAACAAAGGTCATAAATGATATAGACACGCCCAGCCACGCCCCCAGCGGACTGTGAACGGGCCCCTGCTTGCATAGGGGTTAAGGAAACATTCTAAGAAAAATAAAAAAGAAGATAAATACAAGACACTTTGTAATGCTCGTCTTTAATCAATGGGATACACAAGAATAAAAATAACAAAAATGGTTCAGTTCTCTAGATCTTGCATTCAAATTTTATCATGGAATGCTTAAGTAATCTTTTTTTATATATGAAAATCACACAGCTCTCTGAAGAATGCCCTTACCATCAACATAAACACAAACAACATTCATAAATTAACACAATACATAAACGGCAAATCTCTGTGTGTGAGTGTGTGTGTATTAGGTTTGGGCAGTAATATGGTATACCGCGGGATCTAAAAATAGCAACGGTATCAGTTTCAATACCGATATACCGTCATAAAAAGCAATGCACTTATATAGGAGACAAGTATTAAATATTTAATATTATTTAGAGAGAGAAAGGTGAGGTAAGATGGCACGTCGCGCACCAGGTGACTTGGTCTCGAAAAAGAACACAACCTCTGCAGTTTGGCAGTATTTCCGGTTTAGACCGAAGGAGAAGGGAGACGTGGTAAATACAAGCTAGAGGTCTACATTCCTGCTGCTGTACCGCGGTACCCAACCAGATTTCTTGCGGTGTGGGATTAAATTTCGAATAAAGCATGGGAACGGTCAGTAACTAATTTGAATGGGAGTGGGCGGTCTTACAATATCGCTTTCAAGCAAGCGAGCATGCGCACATCCATGTGGAAACCAGCCCAGCCAAAACCAGCTATGTCCAGCTTAAACCAGGCTAGTCAAGCTGGTTTTAGCTGGTCATTTTCCAGCCTGACCAGCTAAAATCAGCCTGGAAATGGCCAAAACCCCTCTAAAACCAGACTGGTCAACAAGCTAAAACCAGCCAACCAGCCTAGGCTGGTTCCAAGCTGGATTTTTTTTTGCAGGGAGGACAGTTACTATTTTAATACAGTTACTTTTCTATCCCGGTTCTAAGTGTTAATCAGAGACCTCACACCCGAACACACCCTCCTTATCGCAAACACAACAGCAGTCTGGTAGTGATTGAGTTGCTTTTTTCGGGGTTAATTATTGTGATATCCTGATTGCAACAGAGGAATACTGTAGACTGTAAAGGATATCTCTGTAGACAGAGGGCATTTCATGTCAAGTTCAGCCTTATAATCTTAAAAAGTCAGCTGTTTTGTCATCACTTTATACATTACATCATTCAAACACTAGCTCTAAAGTGACGTTGGTGAATTAGTGAATTTTTGACAGCAGACCTTAACCTTAAAAACAATGATTAACCTTAATCATTCTAACACCTTTATAAATGCAGACACATTATTTGAACTTTCTTTAGAGGTTATTCCAAATCTGGGTTTTACTTCTCGTGTCTTAAATGTAATAAACTGTTTCTTCTTCCCTGTTTTGCTGTTGGAATCACCTTCACTTATCTACCCCACCTGTTATTTCCAAAAGCAGTGTCTTGAAGCTAATAGTTAACAGTGCTGTGCTAAATTTTAGAGTTCAGTATGTGTCTGAATGGCCATTTATTTGTTTTGTATTGTTGCAATTATAATTGAGTACTGAAGCAATTTTAAACTTTTGAGTAGGTTTTATTGATAATTAAATTTTTAATATCAACACTACTTTCATTACATGTATTGCAGCATTTGTAGGTATTGTAAAATTAATTGTATAATTAAAATGTGATATTAGTGTAAGGTTATGTTGTTGCTGTATGAATTTATGTTTTGTGTAACAAAAGTCGGTTGTGTTTTTGTGTTTTAGGTCAACATCAAAATCAAGGTACTGCAGTTAAACGAAGTCAGAGACGCATACACCCGCAGCAGCCAAAAGATGATGACTAAATCATATGATCTATATGATACAGCATGTCCCTGACTGTTTGGGCTGGGGAACTGCTTAATGTTGGAAAGTGGTATACACTTACAAATGTTTCAGTGCAGAAATTTGGTGGCTGTAAGTGCTTGTCAAGTACAGCACAAATTACAGTTGCAGTTTGTGCTGATGATTTAACAGCGGTCGCAAAGATTAGGGAGAACTTTGAAAGGAAGGAGAGCATCATTGTCACCGCTGAGGTAAAAATAGAATATTTTTGCCCGAAACAACATGCTTTACCAAAGGTGAATCTGGGAACTTCGGTGACGAGGTGCCAGCAGTGTGACGCCTGCTGTCATACATCCAGAATTGTTGTCGCATTAAGAGGCATTCTCACAATTGAGGAGAACAGTGGCAAAATGAACAATTTCGCTATAGATAATTTTCTAATGCGAAAATTGAGGAACATCCCTAACAAGGGCACCCCTGACTCAGTTGCACTTGTTGCTACGCTGCTGGGAGACGGGTCAATGTGAGTACTGGTGAAATTTTGTGGCGAGGGTCATGGATGTGGCGTTTGTGGGTAGCACAAACGCATTGGCTGACCAACAAGAAAATGTGGCTGGAACAAGTCGTGACATGGCCGAGTGTTCCACAGATGATCTGTACCTTGAAGAAATGTTTTCAGAGGGTCAATCAGAGGGACTAGCTCATCTGAATGCAGATGTCAATAAGCAATGTGGTAAAAAGTCACACCAATCAGATATGTCAGATGTGGTTGTAATGGAAGCCAAGGAGTCTAAGAGAAAAACTCAAAAGTGTAAAAACTTAGAATACTTAGATTTCAGGTAAATACAGAGATTTTCTCTGTATTCAAGTGAAATCTAAGTATTCTAACATATAGCTGCAGGTGTATATAGTTTTATTGATTACAAGTTTTAGTTATTGGTGAATTCTGGGTATGCAAGTAACAGTAATCATCAGCGTATAAACAGATTTTATGTTTAATATCTCATTTCTGAGATATTCTCTCCCCTCATTTCTGTTGTGCCAATGGTTCAATAAATGACGCAAATAAGGAAGGACTTAATGGGCACCCTTGTATAATATAATATGTTGAAATATCTCTGGTAATTTTAATTCTAGCTGTAGGAGTTATATATAAAGATTTAAAAACTTTTATAGTGTCATTCTCAAATCCAAATTGTTGCAGAACTAAATATAAAAAATCCCAACTCACCGAATTGAATGTGTTTTCTGCATCTAGGCTAATTAGGAGAGAGCTAATCTTGTTATGGGATATATAATCTATTACGTGAAGGGCTCGCCATATATTATAATATGTTTGTCTTTGTTTTATAAAACCTGTTTGATCAGTATCTATTAGGTCTGGAAGAATGTCCTCTAATCGTTTAGCTAATATAGATGCATAGAGTCTACAGTCAATATTTAGGACTGAAATAGGTCTATATGGATTACACTCTAGTGGATCTTTTCCTTCTTTTGACATCACAGACATGATAGCTTCTCTCCAGGATCTGGGGGGGGGGGGGGGGGTCGCCCTCATGTAAGGTATGATTAAAGCATTCAAAAAGCGTTGACATCAATTGTTCTTTAAATATTTTATATCATTCTGCAGAGAAGCCATCTATGCCTGGTACTTTATATGTTTTAAGTTTTGATATAGTGTTGCTTATTTCTTCTATAGCTATTTTTGAGTTAGGGTTTTATTTTGTATTGATCCAGTTGATCTAATGTGTTGTAATGTAAATCTAATGTGTTGTAAAACTGCTTGTATGTTTGCAAGTTCAATATTATCTTTTGAGGTATATAATTCCTTATAGTATTTTTGAAAAGCCTGTTGAATTTCCTCCAATTTATGGCATATCTTTTGAGTTTTGGGATCTTTGATTTTAAATATACTCCTCTCTGCCTGTTGTTTCCTTATTCTCCATGTCAGGAGCTTTTTTGCTTTTGGACCATTTTGTGTGTGTTAATGCTTTTGGACATAAAATTTCAGTTTTAAAAATGTAAGTTTTAATTGTACTTGCTCATCGAATATTTTTATTGAGTTCCGCTTTAACTTCTTTGATCTTAATAAAAAGATCTTCTTTATTACCATATTTAGTCTCTAATTCTTTAAGTTGTGTATATTCAGATTATTTATGTAATTTTTTATTTTTTTTTCTTGATCCCCACATTATAAGTTTACCTCACATAACAGCTTTAGCTGCGTCCCATAGGATACTAGGTGACACCTCTCCATTATCATTATGTTTTAAATATTCTAATAGTTCTTTTTTTAACATATTCTACACATGTTAAATCATTCAAATGATTAGGGTTAAATCGCCAAAATGTCTTTTGGGGTTTATTGTCTAGGTACACTGTTAAATATACTCCTGCATGGTCTGAGATGTCCCTTGTTCCTATTTTACAGTCTTTTATTTTATGTTGATCTGACCCAAACATAAAAAAAATAATCAATTCTAGAATGAGACATGTGGGCGGAAGAGAAGAAAGTATATTCTTTTTTAGGAGGGTATATGTCTCTCCATACATCTATTAAGCCTAATTCTTTCATCATATATCTTATTTGTCTAGATTCTTGACTAATTTGCTTATTAGAAGATGTGTCTAGTTTAGGCTGAAGTTGTACATTTCAGTCTCCTCCACAGATCAACGTACCCGAGGCCTACTTGGCTATAATAGTAAATATTTTTTTGAGAAATGTTTTGTCTTTTTCAGGTGGTCTATTTATATTGACTAATGTAACTTAGATTTGGTCGATAGTTCCTTTAATTAGGTTATATCGTCCTTCTTTATCAGTAATCTTAGAAATGAATTGGAAATTGATTTTATTTGAGATTAATGTCATTACTCCTCATTTACGACCATTGTTATATGAGGAAAAGAAAACCTTAAATCCCATTTTTTCTAATTTCTTATGTTCTGTATCAGAAAGATGTGTCTCTTGCCAGAAGATTATCTGTTGCTTTTCTTTTTTCATTTTAGCCACGAGTTTGCTTCTTTTAATTGGATTTAGTAACCTATTAATATTCAAAGTAATTACTCTATATTCCTATTTTTGCATATACTATAAACAGATGTTATCGCGAAGATCACGGTGACCGGAACATGAAAAACACAAACATGAATATCTTGAACCACATTAAAAAAAATTACGAAAAAGGTCTCCAAACCTTGAAGTCTTAAAATAACTTCTTAATGTGAGGGGAAATCCATCCTTCTCTAAAGGGCCCCTCCTTGCTGTGCCTATTGCACAAAAAATGTTAACGAATATATTCAGCGCCCATTTCTGGCATTTTTATATTCTTGTATTTCTGGCTAGGTTTTTAAGTTAGATATTTCTACTAATTATAGCAAGGGATTTTAGTTGTATCAATTAGAATCCCTTCATGTCTTCCTACCAGTATGTTACTCAATGACTCGACTCTTGGTGTGCTTTAGTCATTCATCTTGTGTCGCTGGTCAGTTCGGTTAAATACTATTCTTCCTTCAAAAGATTTAAATGTCCATCATCTGTGAATCAAGTCAAGAAGTTTTACCAGTCTCTCAGAGTTCTTTGTTAGGATCTGTCAGGTTTTACCCTTCTTTCAAATGGAGCTAGTGTTGTCCCTTTGAAATTCACAGTTTTTCCCAGATCTTCACTTTATGTTTTTCCTTACTTTTCTTCCATGTCACTCCAACCTTTTGCCAAGGTCTTTGTTTCACTTTCCCAGAGATTCCTATAATAGTTTCTCCTTTGCTGTTTATCAGCCCTTTTTCTTTCAGATCTTTTAATGTCTCCGTCATCAAATTGTACATGACTGGCCCGTTTTCTAGAAAGATTCTAGGTTTCGCTGGCGGCGGTGTTTGGAACTTAATCCCCTTTTCTTCCAAAAGCCCATCTTTTCTGTTGAATCTCAGGTGGGTAGTCTTGGTCAAAAAAAATCCTTTTTTTGTTCCAGTGTATTACTTTCTTCCTCCATGCAGAGCGGAGAACCAGGTCCTTTGTTTTATATTCCAGGAAGAATACCACTACTGATCTAGGGTGTGTGTCAGCAGGTGGTTTTGGTTTGAGTGCCCGGTGACACCGTTGGATTTTAAGGTTCAATTAGTCGAGTGACAGCTCCGTTTTAATAATCGTTTTCACCAAGTCTTGGATGTTATTATCTTCGCTTCCTTCCAGGATTCCAAAGATCCGAATATGATTTCTACGGGAGCCTGTTTCTAGATCTCACAGTTTCTCTTGCAAGTTTTCTTGAATTTGGATGGATTGATTGAGCACTTCTTTCATCTCAGCAATGTTCTCCTCCAATTCTCCAACTCGTTGCTCCGCTTCGTTGACCTTTTCTGCTGTTGCGTTTAGGTCCGTGATAAGGCCACCTTTAGTTTATAATAGACTTCCTGTTTAAAGTTACTTAGTTCCATTTTCACATCTTTTGCGAGAGAATCTTGGAAGGTGGTTAAATCGGATTTAATATCGATCCGGAAAGCTTTGATGTCCGTATGTATTGCTGCAATGCTAGCTGACAGGTTATTAGCTATCCCGTCCGTCTCTGATTTATCATCTGTTGATTTCTCGTTTTTTTAGGTTTCAATGGTTGTTTTGTCTGCATGTGAATGGTTTCTCTCCAGTGTGGATCCTCATGTGTTTATTAAGGTATGATGATTGGCAGAAACTCTTCCCACACTGAGTGCATGTAAATGGTTTCTCTCTATTGTGGATCATCATGTGTTTTTTATGGGATGATGATTGGTTGAAACTCTTCCCACAGTGAGAGCATGTGAAAGGTTTCTCTCCAGTGTGGATCCTCACATGTAGATTAAGGTTTGATGATTGGTTGAAACTCTTCCCACACTGAGGGCATGTGAATGGTTTCTCTCCAGTGTGGATCATCATGTGTTTATTAAGGGTTGATGATTGGCTGAAACTCTTCCCACACTGAGTGCAAGTGAATGGTTTTTCTCCGGTGTGGATCTTCATGTGTCTGTAAAGTGATGAAGATTTGCTGAAACTTTTGCCACACTGAGTGCATGTGAATGGTTTCTCTCCAGTGTGGATAATCATGTGTTGATTAAGGTGTGATGAGTGGATGAAACTCTTCCCACACTGAGTGCATGTGAATGGTTTCTCTCCAGTGTGGATCCTCATGTGATTATTAAGTTTTGATAATTGGTTGAAACTCTTCCCACACTGAGTGCATTTGAATGGTTTCTCTCCCGTGTGGATCTTTATGTGAATCTTAAGTTTGCTTTTGCTTGCCAAACTCTTTCCACACTGAGTGCAGGTAAAACAACTCTTGTCTCTCACTTTTAAAATACCATCAGCCTTTAAATGAGTTTTGTCCTCAATTTTGACATGCTGTTCCTCTTTACTCTCCTCATAGTCTTTAATTAGGTCTAAAAAAAAAAGGTTAAGTTTTAGTAAATCATTAAAACTCTCATCGAAAGCTGAGGTGAAAAGGCACTAAAAACATTGGCTACAAAAACCTTAATTTTGATGCACATTAAATGTAAAAACATAGCAGATCATATTTAGATTGATCTTGTCATATCAACCTCCTGGGGTCCATTACACACATTTGAGCTGATTCTTATAATTGATCCCAGATCATTTTGGTCATATTGATGAGACATAAATTTGAAAGCTGTAAATGGCCATTTTTTATTTGTGCATATTCGTAATCACAACAAAACATGGTTTTGTAAAACTTGTAAAGCAGATAGGGCATGCGTTCTCATTCTTTGCCTGACCTGTCAGAACCTGTCAGAAAAAACAGCTGAATCTCTGAGAATATTTGCCTCACAGACATGAGACATATCTGCATAATATCTGCATAAAGCCTTAAATCTGCACCTTTAAATGACAAATGTTCTCTGGTTTAGCAATCTGCATAACAAATGCAATGCAGAAATCTAACACAACTGTTTCAGCTCATCAAACAAATGTAAATAATAGTCAAAGATAACACAATTAAACACATTGTGCAGTTCTTAAACGAAGGTTTTTATTATTAAAAACAAAACACTATGTGAAAATGATTTTCCCCATTAAAACATAACTTTATTTTATCACACAGACTTCAAGTTCTCTAGCCACACCCAGACCTGATTACTACCACACATGTTCGCAATCAAGAAATCATCTAAATAGGACCTGCCTGAAAAAGTGAAGTAGACCAAAAGAGCCTCAAAAGCTAGACATCATGCCAAAATCTAAAAACCTTTAAACACAAATAAGAAAGAAAATACTTGTGTCATGAGTAAAAAAAGAATAAAAAAAAAAGAGTGAACTCAAATGCAGAAATAACAAAATAATATGCACACACGCGATCAATAACACCTGAAAAAAAAACGGATGAATGTTTTTAAACTTAGAGCTTAATTTGAGTTGAACCAACACTGGACTGAGCACCTTGATAATGGGAAGTGGTCAAATGAATTTGGGTCCCAATTAATGTGAGGGAAGTGAGAGAGGAATGTCTTTGAAAGACAACCAGACTTTCTGACCACACATATATAGAGGGCGCAAACACTTCATTCCTATTGCCAGTCCTTTTCTGGTGATCCTCCATGTCTGGAGGCATCTCTGAAAGAACGAATGCATGAGGGAACAATTGCATCTGGTTCTTGGGAAGAGAATACGCTTATTTCACACGGCCACCATTTTAAAGAACGAAAGCTAGGCTGCGGTGGGAAAAAACAAGGAAGTATAGGATCAGCACTGTAAACATTACAACAACATCCTGTGTGACTACAAACCTTCAGGTGTTGCCACAATTTCAAAACGTAGATGGTGTAAACATCACTTTAATATCATTTAGTTCAGTTTAATTTAAACAACTAAAAGCATATTAGGCATCAAACTAAATTACAATCTCTTTAAGAGTAATACGCTTAAGTGTCCTCCTAGGATTCAGTTCATGGCACCAGGTGAACACCGTGAGGACGATTCCTTGCTTATGTAACTTGCCTATGTAACCAGGTGAGAGATAAAACAATGCAGTCCTCTGAAGCACACCCTCGTGTTGTATGTAATAGTGTTGTCCCGGTACTGAAGTTTTAAAAACGTCCATTTCCCGCAAACATTTAAGTGCCGCTGACCGTGTTCTTAAACAGCTCTGATTTAGCATAGTGTTCACTGGTACCCACTAGAAATGACTGTGATTAAGATATACAACCAGGTACACAATGTTTCTGTGTGACCCCAAAGCGATACTTCTGGGTTTCTTCCCAACCCAGCCTCGATTTTGCTTTTAAAATGGCAGCCTTGTGAAATCAGTCTTGAAGGAGTCGGATTTCTACCTTCAAATCCATCTCAACGTGAATCAACGTTTATCCTTTTTCTCAACATCCTGTTTATCATCACGTTTATTAAATATAATTATTTGATTATTTGAATGAGTATTAAACTTTGAAATTGATTTGAACCAATGAAACAGACTTTTTGAAAGAATGTTTAGTGCCCTTACTCCTCTCTTTGCCTGTCTATTTTAACTTTGTTTTCAGGAGACACACAAAAACCAGGTCAGAGGTCATGGAGATCTATCTATCTATCTATCTATCTATCTATCTATCTATCTATCTATCTATCTATCTATCTATCTATCTATCTATCTATCTGAACAGAATTACTGTTTATTGTTCTGTTTTGTTTGTTAATTCTTATTAAAGTAATTCCTTTTGTATGTAGATAGACACTGTGTGTAGTGATGATATTGTAGTCGAATGTTGATGGAACCAGTCTTGAACCAGTTTGATAAAACAGCTGAACATACAAGAAACAACCTTGAGTTTCCACAACAGATTGTCTCTTGCGTCTATTGTGTCCCTGGTTTAGCTTTTTACAGGTCGGAGATCAGCTCTTAATAACTTAGGATCTGCCTAACCCCCAGGAACCATGTCGCAATCCATTTCTGGAGTTAGATACAATTCTTCCTTGACACACACATTTAGGCCGTCCATATCTGGAGCTAGATACAATACTTCATTGACGCACACATTTAGAATTGTCTATTTTTGCTGTAACCAATGAGAACTGTTTATCTAGATCCCACCTTTTCTGGACTTGTGTAAAGAGTATAATTGCTGCATTGTTGTACTGTAAGTCAGATCAGCCTGCGAACTCATCCAGAGTGTGAAGCCCTTCTGCCATAGAATTGCAAATTATCTTCAGTAAATTTTTCATTTTTAATTGCATTTTCGACTCTTGAGTCTTCTCTTCATCTGACACACCAGACCTTTTCTTAAACTGTTTGTCTATTAATAAACTTTTTAACCCCAACAGATGGGACTGGTAGCCTAACCAGCACTAAAAGGGAGACAAGCCAACAGACAACATGGGAAAAGAGTTATATGCAAATGTGACCATGGTTAATCTGGAACTCCAAGATGATGGTTCCCCGCATGCGACACAACGCAGGACCCTGTTCAGCTGCAGATTAGCTTGCTCGGCCTGGCCATTGGTCTGTGGGTGGTGCTCATAAGAAAGGCTAGCAGTCGCCCCCAGCTGTCGTCAGAATTCTGGCCAAAGCCTGGACACAAATTGGGGACCCCTGTCTAAAATCATGTCAACTAGGAGGCCATGAATACGGAAGACGTGGTCTAAGACAATGGCTGCTGTCTACCTCGATAAAGGTAATTTGGGGAGGGGAATAAAGTGAGCTGCCTTCAAGAATCTGCCCACCACAGTGAGGACTACTGTGTTGCCACTGGATGAGCGTAACCCAGTGACAAGCCAACACAAACTGACCAGTGTTCCACACCATTGAGAGCGACCAGAACCATTGCTTGATTAAACCAAGGGTGCTATTTGCTCCTGGGTGGCAAGCTAGCTCAGATGAGTGACCCCTAATGTAAAACCTTGGTCCGGACTGACTCAGGCACATAAAACAAAATACTAGGGCAGTTGATGGGCATAGCAATGGTACAAAGTTCCTTCCAGACCACAGACTCCACCCCCTGCAACGACCAAGTTTAACCGGAAGGGTGGGTCTGGGTTCAACCTTGCTTATCCGTGACAGGGTGTCGACCTTTACATTTTTAGACCCCAAGCGATAAGAGATGTAAAAATTAAACCGTAAAGATGTTATTTTTCGATATGAAAAACAGGTTTGTCACTAGTGATTTCTTATATCATAAATGTGATTGTTAATAGGGAAATTAGTCATTTTAAATTAACTTGTCAACAATTACCTTGTTGAGATCAAGAATTAATTTTTTTATATCAAAATTGCATATTCTGAGAACAAATATAAGGCTGGATATGATTTTTTAATATCAACAGTTACATTTTTGATATAAAAAATGCTGATTGTTGATACCAGGAATTGCATTTCCACTAGTACCAACCCAAATTCTTATATTAAAAATTATGTCATTGCTTGGAGGAAAACATTCCTCATATCTAATATGAAATTTCAACTAGTAATAAACATTTTTTGATATCTGTAACTTAATTCTGACAAGTTTAAAATGCATTTTGACTAGTAAAAATTGCTATTTCAGATCTTATGTTATGCTTTTTGGAAATGTGCATAGTAATGAATTCATCTATGTGCTGTAGGGATAATTTACTAGTCTGTCAGATGAAGAAGAGCCGGAGTCAGATTCATTTAAAAGAAAGGTTGCTGAAGATTGCAGTTTCATCAGCAGAAGCCAACTTCAACACTCGCAGTGAGTTCGTAGACACAGATAGGTTCAGAACATTTCCTCATGGGTGCGGGCATACAATTCTGAACGATATCTCAATATCTCAAGCATACAAATGTCAGACATCTGCTAGGCTGTTTAGAGCTGATCCCAGACCTGTGAAAGGATCTAAATTCGAATTGAACATACACACACCCACTCTCAAGGTACAATCTGTTTCTTACCCAAGGCTGAGTGTACTCTCAGCCGTTTTTATCAAAACTACTTATCTGCATTCGGGCTGCTATATTCTCACTACACAAAGTCTATCTTGAATAAAAAGGAAAATCACTTTAAACAGAATTAACACATAATAATAATTATATCAATAATAATAACAGACAAAAATAGGGACAAAGACACTTCAAGTGAAAATTCCTAAATTCATGCATTCATTTTCTTTTCGGCTTAGTCCCTTAATTAATCTGGGGTCGCCACAGCAGAATGAACCGCCAACTTATACAGCATATGTTTTATGCAGCAGATGCCCTTCCAGCCGCAACCCATCACTGGGGAACACCCATACACTCCCGTCCACACACATACACTATGGCCAATTTAGCTTACCCAATTCATCTGTACCGCAAATCTTTGGACTTGTGGGGAAAACCGGAGCACCTGGAGGAAACCCAAGCGAACAAGGGAAGAACATGCAAACTCCACACAAAAACGCCAACTGACCCAGCCGAGACTCGAACCAGCAACCTTCTTGCGGTGAGTGACAGCACTAAAATACCTAAATATATTTTAGAAATCAGGTAATATTTAACTTCATTCATTAGTCAAAATCCTTTCAAAGATTAAATACTGATTAAAATACTCATATGAATAAATTAATGAGAAAAAGGATAAACGTTGGTACTTGCTGAGATGGATTGGAAGACAGAAGCCTGAATTCATCAGTGCATAGTACTATAGTACGAAACTACATGTCTGATTTCAACAATTAAATTTTCACTAGTTAAATGTAGGCTGCTATTCAGACTTAATTGTTGATATCAGGAATTCTATTGTTAATTTCAACAACTAAATTGCTACTAGTAAAAATTGGTTTGTCCTCCACACACTTCTCCTCCACTGTTACATCTTCCCTACCCTCACACACACAGTTCTCACTTCTTGATGTAAATAGTGCAGCAGAAACACTCTGTTCCACTTTAACATCCTGCCTAGGTGAGATCTGTCCTGTCTCCACCAGACCAATGCACCCTACTCCCTCTAACCCCTGGTTGTCGGATGGTCTGAGAGAATGGTTAGTGTTGGAGTTAGGGCATGTTCTGAGATAACATTGAACAGCACCCAGGGCAACAGAGAGAGCATGGCACAAATCAAAAGCCTCCACCTTAGCAGGTACCAAACCCAGCTGCCATCATTAGCCTCCCAACTCCATTCAGCCAAAACTCCATACTACCATAACAAAATTAACACCACTTCAGACATCCACAAACTATTCAGGACATTTAATACCCTGCTCTGTCCTCCTCCACCAACTCCTTATCAGCTGGCCTCCTTTACACAAAAAAACACTCAAATTAGCAGTCTATTTCCCACCAAATCCAACCTAAATCTCCATCAAACAACACCCTCTGAAGAAAAATTCACTCTCTTGCTTCACTCCACACTGGCACATTCCCAAACACTTTTAAACAGGTGTAACAGAGGCCAGCTAGTGAAGTGCTGTGCAGGTAAACCTCATTCCTCTGACCTCTAAAGGTGCTCTGGCGACAGACGCTAGGGGCCATGGTCTTTAGCCTCCTTGTTAGAGCAACTGTCATGCGGAAGGTCACCAGTTTGATCCCAGCTCAGAGCGGGTTGGGTGGTGTAGGGCCTGCAGGGTTACACAGGCCTGGGAAGCTCACTTTTCAAAAAGCCATCACTCAACATCTCATTGGATGAAAAATACCCTGCTGAAAAATCCAGCTAAAACCAGCCTAGGCTGGTTGGCTGGTTTTAGCTGGTCGACCAGCCTGGTTTTAGAGGGGTTTTTGCCATTTCCAGGTTGGTTTCCAGCCATTTCCAGCCTGGTCTTAGCTTCTTTTACTTAGCTGGTTTTGGCTGGGCTCCCAGCCTGGCTAGGCTGGTCAAGCAGGTTTTAAATGGTAATTTTCCAGCCCAACCAGCTAAGACCAGGCTGGAAATGGCTGGAAACCAGCCTGGAAATGGCCAAAACCCCTCTAAAACTGGCCTAGGCTGGTTTAAGCTGTTTTTTTTCAGTAGGGTACAGACCAGTTTCTCTCCTATTTATTGCCAATACACTACAAAGTGCTGTTTTCAACTAAATTTCCAGATTTTTTTACTCACATCAAACTGCCTGAAGTACTTCGGCTTGAAAAAAAATTCAACTGCTCACTCATCTGCTTACGTCACCTTCCCTGCAAATCCACACATTCAACACAATTTCTCAATCCAGCTGGGATCATTCACCATTACCCCATTTAGTTTGGTAAGAAATTTTAGGGTGATTCCGGATGATCAGTTTTCCTTTAAAGAGGACTTTGCTAACACAGCTCCATCATGCAGATCTGCTGTGTTTTTTTCTCATTCAGAGAGTCAGACAGGGACCATAGTCCAAAACAACACTAGCTACATGAATACACTGGAGAGTGGAGTACAGATGTATCCGCACCTTTACAATCACTTGCAAAGAGATTTTAAGCCGCAGAGGTGCTGTTTGCCAGATGTTTATGAAACTGTTCTTCTCTCAGCCGCCATCATTGTGTTTACAGTAAACGCGAGGAGCGCAACACATTTACAAACCCACCTACTGCATTGTTAAAGAGCCCATATTACGGGTTTTTGAAAATGCCCTTCCATGTAGTGTGTAACACAGCTGTTCGAATGCTTCTGGAAACTACATGCTTACAAAGTAAAGACTGTCAGAACATGGATCAGTGGATCATGAATCAGTTTCTTCTTCCATTTCACAAGTGTAAGTACGTGCGATTAAAATTGTTGCCTCGTTTACTCTAGCTTGCAAATTATGTATTTAGTTGTGTTTTGTTACTTGTAACCACGTGTACTGTATCAGGTTAACTCTTTATTGTCATATCGCGTGCAAAGCCACGTTGAAAACGTGATGCGTGCCGCTTTGTTTATGGATCGTCAGCTGTTTCTGAAATTGAAGACCAGGGGGCTATTGGCGTATATAACTGAGGATGCGGGTGGTGAGGGAGGTTGCCTCTTTGGACGCGCCGGCCGTGTGTGTGTGTGTGTGTGTGTGTGTGAAAAGAGCAGGTAGACTGTCACGGGCTAGGAGATCTCCTCGCCAGTTCTTGGACTTTTTGCTCAATAAAATAGTTAGTCGTCTGTATTTACATTCACCCACTGGCAGCCAAAATCCACGCCTTACACTATAAAGCGTGTATGCACTGTGACTACTTTTATATTGTTGATTAGCAGCTGGCCATTTCATTCTGTCTTGCGCTGAAGGCGGTCAGTGCATGTGCATGTGAATGGTTTCTTTCCAGTGTGGGTCTTCATGTTTTTATTTCGACCTCACTGACTGGAGTGTTTTTGAAGCTGTTGCAAACGATCTGGATGAGCTCACAGAGACTGCAACATCTTATATCATTTTCTGTGAAGACGTGTGCATTCCTACCAGGACTCAACTCACATACAACAATGACAAACCATGGTTCACTGTAAAACTCAGACAGCTACGTCAGGCCAAGGAGGTTGCTTACAGGAATGGGGAAAGGGCCTTGTATAAGCAGGCCAAATATACACTGGAAAAGGAGATCAGAGTCGCAAAAAGGAACTATTCTGAGAAACTAAGGAGTCAGTTCTCTTCCAGCGACTCAGCATCTGTGTGGAAATGTCTGAAAAACATCACAAACTACAAGACACCATCCCCCAGCACTGTAGACAACGAACGACTTGCAAACGTCCTGAATGAGTTTTACTGCTGGTTTGAGAAAACCCCCCACACCCACTCTGAACTGCTCTTCACACCACCATGAACACCTCCACCACTCCCGCCTCCCTCATACCTGCACTTCAGTTCAGTGAAGATGATGTGCGCAAGGTCTTCCGGAAACAGAAGAGGAAAAAAGCACCAGGCCCAGATTTTATCACACCAGCCAGTTTAAAATCCTGTGCTGACCAACTGGCCCCCATTTTCACCCTGATCTTCAACAGATCACTGGAGCTGTGTGAAGTGCACTCCTGCCTCAAACGCTCCACCATCATCCCCATCCCAAAGACACCCAAACTTACAGGACTAAAGGACTACAGACCGGTAGCGCTAACATCTGTGGTCATGAAGTCTTTTGAAAAACTAGTGCTGGCCCACCTGAAAGACATCACTGAACCCTCACTGGACTCTCTTCAGTTTGCCTACAGAGCAAACAGGTCTGTGGATGATGCAGTCAATATGGAACTGCATTATGTTCTGCAACACCTATACAGACCAGGGACCTATGTGAGGATGTTGTTTGTTGACTTCAGCTCAGCTTTTAACACTATCATCCCAAAACTTCTTGTGCCCTAAATAACTCAGCTCTCTGTGCCCACCACTGTCTGTCAGTGGATCAACAACTTCCTAACGTACAGGCAACAGCTGGGAAAATTCTCATCCAGTATCCGCACAATCAACACTGGCCGCCCCCAGGGGTGTGTTCTTTCCCCACTGCTCTTCTCCCTGTACACGAATGATTGCACTTCCGAGGACTCCTCTGTCAAACTCCTAAAGTTTGCAGACGACACTACACTTATCAGCGTCATTCAGGACGGTGATAAGTCTGCTTACAGACAGGAGGTTAATGAGCTGGCTGTCTGGTGCAGTCACAACAACCTGGAGCTCAACATGCGTAAAACAGTGGAGATGATAGTGGACTTCAGGATAACCCCCCCTGCTCTTCCCCCACTGAGCATCATGGACAGCATTGTGGCATCAGTGGAGTCATTCAGGTTCCTGGGCACCACCATCTCTCAGGACCTGAAGTGGGACACTCACATTGACTCCATTGTCAAAAAAGCAGAGGCTGTACTTTCGTAGTCAGCTGAGGAAGTTCAACCTCCCAAATGAGCTGCTGAAACAGTTATACACCTTCATCATTGAATCAGTCATCTGCACATCAATAACTGTCTGGTTTAGCTCAGCTACCAAAATACGACCTCCAATGACTACTTCGAACAGTTCGGACTGCTGAGCAAATTACTGGTACAACCCTCCCTACTCCCCAAGAACTGTACTTATCCAGAGCGAGCAAAAGGGCTGCCAAAATCACTCTGGACCCCTCACACCCAGCACACTGCCTCTTTGAACTTTTAACTTCTGGTTGACACTACAGAGCACTGCACACCAGAACAGCCCGACACAGAAACAGTTTCTTCCTTCAGGCAACCCATCTCATGAACACTTGATAATAATAATAACTGTTGAACCAACATCACTACTTGCTATACACTTATACACGTATACACTTCCTTAACAACATACTTTACATGCCAATTTGCACATAACAGTAGCACAAATAATGTTGTATATAGGTATTTAGTAATAGTAATATAGCTCTACATATACTTGTCTATTTGCATTCACTACTTTTTTTAAATATATTTATTATCTGTTTATTGTCCTGTCTCTGTAATTCTGTTGCACTGTAGAAGCTCTGTCACGAAAACAAATTCCTCGTATGTGTGAATATACCTGGCAATAAAGCTCAATCTGATTCTGATTAAGGCCTGAGGAGTCGCTAAAACTCATCCCGCACCGAAGCTGCGGTCACACTAGAGTTTGAGCATAAGAAATTCTGTTGTACGGCGCTGCGAAAAGGGGTGGGATTAAACAAGATGATTAGACATGAAAAAAGTGAGCGATTGGTCCATATTTTACATTTCTGTCCAGAGAGGTCATGTTTTGATCTATGATTGGTCTGACACAGTCAAGTGATGCGATTTCCCAGGTCAGAGTTCATCAAGTTTGAACTTTGTAAGCAGTGAACTGTGAAACTTGACGCACGAACTTGCGTTTTCGGTCTGACCCATTCGCATGCGTATGAATGCTAGTCTATGGGGAGAAAAGTCCAGTGTGACCGCGGCTTAAGTGCAAGTGAATGGTTTCTCTTCAGTGTGGCTCATCATGTGTTTATTAAGGGATGATGATTGGCTGAAGCTCTTCCCACAGTGAGTGCATGTGAATGGTTTCTCTCCAGTGTGGATCCTCATGTGTTTATTAAGGGATGATGATTGGCTGAAGCTCTTCCCACAGTGAGTGCATGTGAATGGTTTCTCTCCAGTGTGGATCCTCATGTGTTTATTAAAGTGTGATGAGCAGTTAAAACTCTTCCTACAGTGAGTGCATTTGAATGGTTTCTCTCCAGTGTGGATCCTCATGTGTTGAATAAGGTGTGATGAGCAGTTAAAACTCTTCCCACACTGAATGCATGTGAATGGTTTCTCTCCGGTGTGGATCATCATGTGTTGATTAAGGGATGATGATTTGCTGAAACTCTTCCCACACTGAGTGCATGCGAATGGGTTTTCTCCAGTGTGGCTCATCATGTGTAGATTAAGGGATGATGAGCGGATGAAACTCTTCCCACACTGAGTGCATGTGAATGGTTTGTCCCCAGTGTGGCTCATCATGTGTAGATTAAGGGATGATAAGCGAATGAAACTCTTCCCACACTGAGTGCATGTGAATGGTTTTGCTCCAGTGTGGATCATCATGTGTTCATTAAGGTGTGATGATTGGCTGAAACTCTTCCCACACTGAGTGCATGTGAATGGTTTCTCTCCAGTGTGGTTCCTCATGTGTAGATTAAGGTATGATGATTGGCTGAAACTCTTCCCACACTGAGTGCATGTGAATGGTTTCTCTCCAGTGTGGATCCTCATGTGAATCTTAAGATTGCCTTTTCTTCCAAAACTCTTTCCACACTGAGTAAAGGTGCAGGTGAAACAATGCTTGTCTCTCCTTTTCAAAATACCATCAGTCTGTAAATTATTTTTTTCCTCAGTTTTGACATGATGTTCCTTCTCTTTACTTCCCTCATTCTCTTCAATTAGGTCTGAAATAAATAAATAAAACAATAGTTTTCATTAAGTCTTACAACTCTCATCAAAAGCTGAAAATTGAAAAAACACAGGAAACATCAATACCTGCCAACATTCAGATCATAAAATCCGGGAGATTATTCCCAGGGATGCGCACAAAGTGAAGTGCGGGGGGTGTGAGGGTGGAGTTAGGGATGTGTGACAAGTAGAGCGGGCGGTGGGGCAGAGGGGGAGAGTGCAGGGGTTGGGGTAGAAGGAGTGGTGGATTAGACGGGATGGGGTGATAAGAGATATGTCCATAGTGGACGCGTCCGTAGTTAGGCAAAAGCAAATGTGCGTTATTTCCGCGACCGTCAACACCGTTATATTCATGGCTGTTTTTTCTCCATAGGCCTCTATTATAACAACATTTTTTTGATTGCAAAGCCATGACGGCATATAATCATGCATTTATGATTATTGGTGTTTTCTGTGATGACAGTCAACATTGTTTAATTGGTCTCCACCCATGGGACGGCAAAAAGAAAATGGGTGAGAGGATAAAGGAAGAGGAGGAGAGTTGAAGAGGGCAGCATTATGTGGTGTGTGGAAGAAAGAGAAGTTGACTGAACTGTTGTAGTGCAAGGAAACGAATAGAGAAACCGGGTCGAGACGAAACTTAACGACTGGCTGTGAGAAACAAAAAGTGAAAGTACATATTGAAGCAACAGAGCAAAGACCACTGTCTTGTTACTGAAGTGCTCGTGACGTCTGTGAACGAGTGCGTCACCAAAGACTTCAGTGCAGTGTGTCCTGAACAAAATCAACTTATCGATTTATCTTGCTGGCACAGAGTCAGCTGCTAACTCACCGGCTGGGTTCATCGACGCCCTCAACCTTCACATCCACACCTCCACATTCGCCATTCCCCTTTCATTTCCCTTGACCCATCCGCTCCGTGGGTAAGAAGCAAAAGTTTTTGTTTTCTTTGCCCAAATTCTCATTTTGTGTCTCTTGTTTTGTTTTCTCTCCGTAGCAAGTGCTGAGGGTTTTGTGTTTCAGTGTGATTATTGTTATTTTTTTTGTTTTGTTGTTGATACTGCTGTTTGTGTGTAAAAAGTACAAAGTGTTTATTATTATTATTATTATTGACCAAGACAAACTTTATTTAGTTACTCACTCAGAAAGTAACGGAATTTATTACGCTTGACAACCAGCCATTCTCTGTAGTGGAAGACACTGGATTTCAGCGACTGCTAAGATATCTCAAGCCTCGCTACACTTTACCAAGTCTGCGTTATTTTGTCTACGTCTTCTTACCCGAGATATACAGCCGGATATCCACTAATGGATCTTCCCCTAAAGAGACTTAAACTGGATGTAAATACGAGGTGGAATAGCACCTTTTACATGATGCAAAGTCTTACTGCACGCTTAAGACTAGTCTTAAGACACGCTTACTGCTTGCGCTGCAGATTACGAGCCACCGGTTACTCTCACCCCGCAGCAGTGGGCATTGATGGAAAGCGTTACTGCACTTCTCTCTCCTTTTGAACAAATAACTAAAGAGATTAGCAAAGAGGATGCATCTGCTGCTGATATTATGCCCCTTCTCGAGACTCTAAAAAGGTTACTCAGCAAAGAAGCTCAGTTAAAACGATGAAAAAGCTGGATTCAGTGCAAAAACACCACTTCAAACCACATGTGCAGTATCGCAACCATCCTTGACCCACGATATAAGGACAAGTTTTATGAAACTGACATGAAACGGCAGATGCATGAATTAAGTAGTTGAGGAGATTAAGAAACTTGGACATCCTAGAGACAGTGACGTGGGTGCAGAATCTAGAAGGTAAGTTCAATATAAAAATAATAATAGGCTATAAAATAGGCTTTTCAATCATTCTCGTTTTTAACACACGTCTGATTATTTTTTTAAGATATCATACAACAAAAGAGCGCTCGCATGGAAGCAAAAGAATCTTCAACAGAATCTATCTCTGCCATATTCAACGAAATTGTTCATGAAAATGGGACTGTGGTGGAGAATGCGAGTGTGTCAACGCAAGTTTCCATTTACCTAGCAGAGCCGCTGGTTCCCAGGCATGAGAGCGCGCTAATGTACTGGTCTGCTAATCAGGCCCATCTGCCAGAAGTTGCACAAGTCGTGTACAAGCGTCGATAGTGAAAGAACCTTTAGCTCAGCATCTAATATCCTAAACGAGAAAAGAAATCGTTTAAGCAGCGATAAAAGCAGAAATGCTTTTATTTGTGAAGAACTTAACCAATTTCCTTATTTAAGGGTAAGGAATGAGACACTGTGAGCAGATGTTCAGAATTGTTAATGTTGATGTCACTTAAGAAGAAAGTTAAAAAATGTAATAAGTTTGCTGTTCTATGATGCAGAGACATTAACTTACTTGAGGGAAATTCTAAATGATTGTGAGAAATGCTTTATGATCCAGTTATTCTTTAGTGAATATCATCAAAAAGCTTCAGATTAAAATGTTTGATAGTTATAAAACTTGCTTGATTGTATAGAACGTTTTATATTTCACATGGATTTGATGGAAATGCTTTGTAAAAACAGCATGCTTTTCATATCTAACTTATATTAATCAGTTAATATCATCAAAACTGTTTATATTTTATATCACCAGCTTGATGTTCAGATTATAAAGCAAATATGTTTTTGACTGTGAGTGAATTTGAGAATAAGTTTTAGAATAAAAATGGCATTGGTTATAATTAGTTATGTTAATATGAATTAAGATAGAAAAAAAGATAGTCTTTAATGTTTCTCCGTTTCTCCGTTTATGAGACCATTCTCTGAAACAACTGTTCAATTAGAGAAAATAAAGTTTTATATGCATTGTGTTCAGAATGATTGAATTATTGCACTTATTATGAGTGATTAATTTAGTTTAAAATGCAGAACCATTAAACTATCGGTATCGGCAGATAGCATTCTAAACAATCGGCTATCGGTTTCGGCTGAGAAATTGACTATCGGTGCATCTTGTTTATTTATTTATTTTTTGCTTAATATTTGTAACTGGTGGTGAGAGCTAGCTGTGGTATATTTTCTTTAAAAGGTATTTTGACAGATATTCTGTCTGGCGCCCAAGATTAATAATTTAAAAACAAGTAACAAAAATATTTTTGTTATGTTTGTTTATTTATTACATTTTTTGGGGATCACCATTTCCACACCACTGTTACATTTCCCTGTTGGGAAGAGATTTGGGATTTTTACTATTGATCATCAGTTACAGTGCAAAAATGTTTCTGTCTTTTATATGGAGTATAGTGTGTGCGTGTGTGAGAGAGAGAGAGAGAAGGTGGTTTTATACTTTCGCCTGGCGCCACACACCTCCACTTCCTACACTGTTTCTTATCCTTATATTGCAAAAGCACACACGTTTGTTGTCATTGTTAGTGTACACAATAAAAACTAGACACTTAACAGATTTGATTGATGTAGTGATCTTATTTGTACGATCAAAACTGAACGTGTAAATTAAGTTCTTTATGTCGTTATAAGAAGAAGACGCATCAAAACGGTATACACAGCATTTATGCTCGCACACTATAATCTGCTGTTTTACTCCACTAAACTATAATATAAAAGACAGAAACTTTTTTGAACAGGCCTGTCTAAAGGGTTAATGCTGCCAACTGATGATAAACAGTAAAAATGACACATTTGACCTCTTCCCAACAGGGAAAACACCAACAATCTAGAATGCGTGATTATTTGGTGTCATGGCTTTGCGGTTAAAAATGTGGTTATAATAGAAGTCAATGGGTAAAAAAACAGCCAAGAACATAATGAAAGGGTATAGGGCTGCGCGATTAATCGTATTATTATCACGATAAGGATATTTGTGGCTCATGATCAATAATTAAATATCGTCACAATTTTACAGTATAAACACCAAGCCGTTATTTTAATGAGTGGAGTTTACAGACAAGCATGAGGTGACTGCATCTAGATTGCAAGTGTTTTTCAAGGAATGTAATGTTGATCAGGTAGCCTTTGCTCCCGTTCAGTTCAAACTTCCTAAAATAACACAACAAACCTCATTAACCAGCTTAAAAGCCACCACAAGGTGGCTGTCATCAGTGGGTTAATGAGCTCAGGAGAATTCTGCTTTGCATTTTTTTATGCATTACTAAACCAGACAACATTTGTTTTTATTCAATAGAGATTCAGCAGTTTGTTTTTATCTGACAAGTTTGGCAGTCATGTAGACAGAGGACACTATTCAATTGTTTCAATATAAAAAAGTCATTGTGGCCCTGTTCACGCAGATATTCAGGTTAGTGTTCATCAATCTGATGCAACTTTTATCATTTACAAGAAAAAAATTTTGTTAAAAGTTTCAGATCAATTAAACTCAATTTATAAAAAGACTAGCCTATTTTATGCATGAAATAATGAAATAGATAACTAATTTCCTTTATTTCCGATTAGACCATGCACTTTACTCAGTTTTACAGTTTTAATAGGTATATACATGCTTATTTTAAATAACATTCGTTTAACAAATATTTTAGCACATTAAAAGTAATTAAATTATCTTGTCTTTTGATTAAAAAATGTATGCAAAGGATCAGGAATTGATTGCGCACGCAAAAAAACGCAATCATCTAACACGTGCATCACTCTCATGCCACAGTTTGAAGGATAAATTCATGTCTGAGTGCTGCTTTGAATAGAATAAAATGATTAAAAAACACATTAAAGACTAAACACATAAAATAAAACATTCACAAAACATTCACTAATGGAAAAACACCAAGTGACGGGCGCTGCTTTTGGTTTAAAAGAATCAAGCACATTAAAAAAAAATCTAATTTGCAGAAGAGAAAGGACAAAAATTTAGCAAAAGGAAAAGATTAAACATATCGGGACTGTTAAAAGACATTCTACTTTATATAGTCTTTCGACTCAATAAAACAGCTAAGATTATGAATGACGATGAGTAAAGCCGTCTCTCTTGAGCGTCCCACTGTTTATGAATGAGGAGGCGGAGAGAATGCGCAGTTTAGTTTTACCTCAAGATATTGAAATAAAAACTAACACTGAACTGCTCATCACGCTCAAAAAGTTACACTAAAATGCACAACTGTTGTTAGATGCACCTGCAGGGAAGCACAATGAACCGAACACGCCATTCTTTTAATTCAATATTCGTGAAGTATGTGACCCAAGTATGTGATGCTTTGTCATGTTGGTCGCGACACTCTGCTTTATAACATATTAGTTTAATACAATAATTACACTTAGCTTTGCCATCGTTCTTCACCACATGTAGCCACGCTTTTGAGCACATCTTGCGATCCATCTCTAATCAAATGTTTAGATTATTATTGAAAGTGCTCTCAAGCTCCTAGCAGAGTAGCAGGTGAAAAAATATGCATGCAAAAATGTGTGATAACTAGTAACAACTACTAGAAACAAGTTTTAATCCATAAAGAAGTTCATGAAAAAAAGGAAATTGTGATCAACGTGACATATGCAAGTGGAAAGTACTAAGCCAGGGGTGTCCAAACTCTGTCCTGGAGGGCCGGTGTCCTGCAAAGTTTAGTTACAACCCCAATCAGACACATCTGGGCTAGCTAATCAAGCTAGTAATGGTGGGCAAAGCAAGGCTTCATGAACGTTTCGAAACTCCACTCTACGGTGACACCTAGTGGTCATTTTTTATATTGCACTGAAATAGCTTCAGCAAAGAGTTGAGCAAATTGAGGTGTTAAACCCCACTTTGTAAGCTAGGATCTGTAAGCGATTTAGTGGAGCAGTTAGGGTTTCTGACTACTGTGTGTGGATATTGGGTTCGAACCCAGACTGATGAAGCTATTTTGAAATGCTTAAATTTCTGTATGAAATGCTTTGTTCTTGTACCGTTTTGTTTCAACATTGGTCTGACATCCGAATAAACACTTTGTAAATAAATATGTCTTGTTTTGGTCATGAAACAGGGTTGTTGCTAGATCAGACATGGTTGTGGCCAGAAGTTAACAAGAATTATTTATAATATTTAATAAATTTCCCATTGTATTTTATTAACATCTACCCAAAACCTAAACCCAACCATCACAGTACTGTAAAATATTCATTATTTTTTTACATTGTTACAAAAATGATGCTAAATTGATGGTGTATCAGCAGCTGTATCCTATCTAGACTACACTATAAAACAGTAACATTATTAAAATACAGTAGTATTTGTAAAAGTCGGGATTCAAACCCAAAAGTCATTTGACGCTCAGGAACAACACGCACACTCACGTTCTGCTAGGCTATATGAAACAGAAGAAATTTCGGACCCTGTTTGTCAAATGCAGATTCGCCAGGTCGCGAAGCGCTTCTGAACTGATCGATGCTTTAAATTGCTTTAGTCACGTAACCAGGTATTTCTAAACACTTTAGTCACGTGACCTGGGTGTTTCGGATCATGCTTCGGTGCAGTGTTTCGAAACACTTGCGCTTCGGGATCTCGATACTGTGTCGAAACGTCAGTTTCATGTCAGCCATCCCCACTTACTAGGCTTTCTAGAAACATTCATGCAGGTGTGTTGAGGCAAGTTGGAGCTAAAAGCTGCAGGACACCGGCCTTCCAGGACGAAGTTTGGACACCCCTGTACTAATCCAACACGATCACTGTAATAGCAGATATCTTCTATGAGAATACTGTAGGTCAAATATCGTCAGCTCAGTTAAACTTTTTTTCATTTATTGTTTTTATTTTTTTTATATAGCGCCAGTGCTCAAGGACGCTTTACAAACTGTAGGAGAACAAGAAAAGTAAGAAACTTAAGAAGGTAAAGAAAATGGGAGACTAATAATACATAAAAGAATGAAAACGGGAAAGACATGGGAACAAGTAACAAAAGAAGCTCATTCCTGTCTTTCAATGAGTGCTTATGTGCATTTAGGAGAACTAGGCAGCACACTCAGGGCTGCAAGATGGATTTAATTTAGTATTCTTATTATTAAAATATATCTGAATGAGGATCAAATGACTGAGTTGGTCTTTGAGAATGAAAACCAACCTGTTTGTTCCTGCAGATCTTCCTGTTTGACTGTGAATGTTTCTTCAATCTTCACATCTTCACTCTCCTCTTTAATAAACGCCATCTTTATAACTGTGGAGATCAGTCGCGTCAGCAGGAGTTTTTCTCTGTGTTTGGACACTTTATCCTGTTTAAAATGAATAAAACAATGAGCAGAAACAAAATAACTTCTCTTCAACACTTGCTTCAACAGTTTCTTTATATAAGAGTAATTAACAAAAAGATAAAAGAAACAAGAAATCAAAAAGAAATCATTGAGGTAAAGTTGGTTTTATATTCGCACATTTGTTCAGTGACAACTTGTGACATGGTCCCTGTATTGTTTACCATGGTACTTTGAGTCTGAAATCTCATCCAAGTAGGACTTGAAAACAACATTACTATTTATTTGACTGTGAATAATGTTGTATTTTGATAAGATGATTTCCCTGTTTAGAATTAGCAAATAATTATAAAAAAAGTTATATTAAGTTATTTTAGGAGAAAGTCTGAATGTGCGAATATAAAACCAACTTTACCTTAATAAAGTCAGGTCTGAGCTAGAAACAATGGCCACAAATGAGCAGATTAAAACTAGTACTCCATTTCTTATATATAGTGATGTATACGTAGAATGAACTGACATTATGCTACTTAATAAATTAAACCTTCATTAAAACATTTATTATACACATTTTTGTTACTTTATTTAAACAGTAGCCCTCGATTACTGTGAGTAAAATAGTACTACGTTGTATAAAGAGTAAATAATATTGTCAACAACAGGTACATATTTTGCAGCGGAGGGAAAACCTGAAACTTTAATCAATCGCGTTATATCTGTAAAAGCTTTAAAACAAACCTTTCTCCACTTGAATCACATCGCGGGAGCAGCGCAGCCGTATGACGTCACACGCCACGCCAAAATAAAAGTCTTTTTTGTTTAGCTTTTTTGCCACTTGCAGTTATGACTTATTGATACATTTCTCCCTCGTTTCTAAACCTTTAATCTAAACATTTTCAGACAATTTTGAAAAACGTTTTTATTATCACTATAAAGTGCCTTTGAGACACCAAAAAAAAAAAAAAAAAAAAGGTTTGAGATTTTTGATTTAACCACATAGTTGTTATATTTATTAGATTTTAGGCTGTAAGAAATGAATGTTGGTCAAGCTCCTGCACTTTTTACAAATAATCTGCAAGCAGAAAAACAGGAAACAAACCTCAAATTGTGTCAATCCTGTCATGAACAAATTCAAAGTAATATAAGTATACTTTCATTGCAGTGGGATTATAACATGTATATTTTCAGAAAGGTAATGTGTCCCTTTACCAACCCAACTTCATGGAAAAAGTCTATTTATAATAATGAAATAATAGACAAAACATTTATTTTCCAATAAAATATGCATTCAGTGCACATACTTTTCTAAATAAACCCCAAGATCTAAAATATTTTGTCAAACTTTTAAACAATATTAACTGGCCATTATTGGTTAATTAAGAAATCACACAAGATGTTTTGCTGAGGTTATAAATCATTTGTTCATTTTCATAAAAGTTAAACATGACGGTGGAAAACAAGATGACAGGGTGGACATTAGCATGACAGAGTGGACAAAGGCTTTATTTAATGAACTAAATATGGAGGAACATTTGAAAAACAACAGGTACAACAAGAAATATTAAAGGGTTCATATAAAAGGGTTATAAAGTTTTCAAGAATTCAACTTCTGTTTTCACTAATACTGCAAACCACTGAGCCACCATGCCACCTCTTGTGTTATCAATTAGGTTTTATCAATATGCAAATTAATGGTAAAACGGTAAATGGTAAACAATTATTGTCCTTCAAGTTAAACAAAATTTGCTAATGAATGTAAATATTTATATTGTACACTGTATTGGAGGAGTAAATGGAATGTTGGAGACAACTCAAGTTAAACACCTTTTAATGTTTTTTTCTTCTTCAGAATAAGGTAAATAATTAGATTACAGATGTTCACATAATTGTACAAATACTTAGGGCTGTAATTTCATTTCAAACAGTCAGTGAGCTCCATTATATGGACTTTAAAATGATGTCCTCAATATAGACTAAGACAGATATTGCCCAAAGGTTTGTATTGTCCACGACTCATATTGCATCTGCTGGTGCAGTATGTGTGTGTATAAGTGTTGTAACATAAAAAAAACATGAACTAATTAACAATAAAATATTAAAGAAAATAAAGTGTCAATAACAATGCATATATGTCCACCTTGTCAAGGAAGGATTTGTGACAGGATGGACAATGACAAGGAGGACATTTTTGGCTAAAGACAGCATTTATTCAACACATGTAGCACCTGCAGCTGGTAAAGTGTTTCCCTATTTAAGCTCTTTGTGCACAGTTTAAAAGCTTTATTTTTAATTCTAAATTTATATTAATTAATGTTTCACTCTCACAGGGACATGTTAAGTTTGACAACATTCATTTTCAAACACAATATGAGGAAAAATAGGAAACATTAGTGTAGATATTTACTGTGTGCACAGCAGACGTTTTAACCTCTAAAGCAAAGCAAACTGGGCACGGGGATGCCAATGAGTACATGAGAGTACATCTTAAAGGGGCATTTACAACATCATGACAGGGTGGACAGCAATTTCAAGGACACGTGCAAAATGATTAATGATATTATTAAAACAGAATAAAAGTTATTAAAATGACTTCTCTTTAAAATAACTTGTTAAAGACATTAGGAATATTTAAAAATCTTTTTTTTAATTTGATATAATTTACCTACTTTTTAGACTCACTGAAGTTGTCTGAGCAGTGTGTGGGACATGGCAAAATCACATCTATTTAATGAAAGAATATGGCAAAAACATATTTCAAAACACTTATAAATCTACCTGCATGTGTGTAAAGGTTTAACCAATTATATTAAAACATCAGAGTTTCTATATTGCGCATTATATTCAAATAGGACTGATTCAATCTTGTGGGACATCAAAGGCACTTTATAGTGATAATGACCCAGCTAGTGAAACTAAAACATGTAGTAGTAATGGGTACTTTTTACTTAAAGGGCACCAATTTTACCCCTTTTCAAGATTTGAGATTCTCCAGAATGTGTCTGTAAAGTTTCAACTCAAAACACCCATGAGATTTTTTATTATACATCTTAGAATGTTGAGATTGTCTGCTTTAAACACTTAGTCTTAGTGAATTAAAAAGTTTTTTTTAATTGTCTTAAAAATGTTTAGAGTAAAGGTTTTGATCAACTCCAAATGCTGTATATATAAGCCATGACCAGGAATTTCGCAGATTTTTAGCCCATCATTAATTCTATTTATTTACTTGAGTAAATGTGTGTAAATCTAAATTTATTCATTAATTTTAGTCCCTTGAATTAACCGCCAACTTATCCAGCCTATGGTTTTTACGCAACGGATGCCCTTCCAGCCACATCCTATCTCTGGGAAAAATCTAAATTTATTCAGTTTTTAAATTACAGTAATATTGACTAATATGAAAATGTTCATCTGATTTATGTACAATGCAGTTTGTAATGCAATATTTTCTTGTCTTTTAGTAGATATATTGTATGAGAGACTTGCTTTGTTAACTAAATAAAGTGAATCCAATTGGATTTGCATATTAAACATTAAATACAAGTTAAAAAGATATAATTTTTTTTATTTCACATATTAAGGTTTTAGTTATGATACTCCCAAAATAATTTAACAGAAATCCGCAGATTTTTACCAAAATTCTCCGCAGAAATAGCAAAAAACGTCCGCAGATTCCATCTGGCCCTAGCCATGACTTCAACAGTAAGTGGCAAAAAAAAAGCTAAACAAAAATGACTTTTAGTTTGGCGGAGTGTGACGTCATCAGGCGGCGCCGCTTCAGCGCTGTGATTCAACTAGAGAAAGGTTTGTTTTAAAACGTTTACAGATATAAACCGATTTAATTAAAGGTTCAGGTTTTTTTACAACGTAATATTATTTTACTCCTACGTAAATATTGGCTATTGTTTGAATAAGTTACAGAAATCTGTGTAATAAGTGTTTTAATGGTACCTTTTGCCTGATTTCTTTTTGTTAATTACTCTCATATAAAGAAACTGTTGAAGCAAGTGTTGAAGAGAAGTTATTTTGTTTCTGTTCATTGTTTTATTTATTTTAAACAGGACATTTTTATTGCTTTGTTCATTTTAAACAGGATAAAGTGTCCAAACACAGAGAAAAACTCCTGCTGAAGCGACTGATCTCCACACTGTTATAAAGATGGCGTTTATTAAAGAGGAGAGTGAAGATGTGAAGATTGAAGAAACATTCACAGTCAAACAGGAAGATCTGCAGGAACAAACAGGTTGATTTTCATTCTTAAAGACCAACTCAGTCATTTGATCCTCATTCAGATATATTTTAATAATAATAATACTAAATTAAATCCATCTTGCAGCCCTGAGTGTGCTGCCTAGTTCTCCTAAATGCACATAGCACTAATTGAAAGACAGGAATGAGTTTCTTTCTTGTCACTTGTTCTCGTGTCTTTTGTCATTCTTTTATGTTTTATTAGTCTCCCATTTCCCATCTCCTTAAGTTTATTGCTTTTCTTGTTTTCCTATGGTTTGTAAAGTGTCCTTGAGCACTGGTGCTATAAAAATAAATAAAAACAATAAATTAAAAAAGTTTAACTGAGCTGACGATATTTGACCTAAAGTATTCTCATAGAAGATATCTGCTATTACAGTGATAGTGTTGGCTTAGTGCTCTCCATTTGCATATGTCATATTGATCACAATCCCCTTTTTTCATCAACTTCTTCATGTATTTAAACTATTAAAAGTAGTTGTTACTAGTTCTCACAGATAGCATCTGAGTTAGAATTACATCATTATTATAATAAATAATTACCAGGGCTCTTGTGTTTAAAGAGGGTTTCCGTGAGTCATAAAATGTCGTAAAAATTTAGGCCTTAAAAATCGTCACTTCCTGATTAACTGGTGCCAAATATCAACAGTAAAAACAGAATTTACTGCGGTAGAAGAAGCTGCGTCAATTTTTTCTTTATTTAATAAATGTACTCGCGCCTCAGAAGACAATGTTGACACACAATGAACACGTGGGGGCGTTTGAAGCTGTGAGACGTGGAGAACAGACTCTCTTGACACTCTGGAGTTCTTTAATAATATACATTATACTAAAACGGTTAAAGCGTTTTAGAATGACCAAAACAACATTTCCGATGTTCTTCAATGCACTCAGCCTGCTGGATTGTCTATTCACATTTTCATCATCATATGATCTCTTATAACAAACCTTTTTTAATGCACATACTGTAATTTGTTCAGTAAAAGTGTTTCCATTGTAGTTCAGGCGCATCGATTCTATCGAATTAAAGTTTATCCTGCTCAGTTTTGCGCATTTTTTATGTGGATTTTTTAAAAGTTACAGTATGCATCATGATGTTTCCATCAATCGTTTTGTATAGTTTTGAGCATTAAAATAGGTGGGTGGAAAGGTAAGGCTAAGGGGAGAAATACCACTTTGTCTTTAAAAAAAAGGGAAGGAGACCGACAGACACTCAGGGTTAAAGAATAAAACCTGCCCCTGACCAGGTTAGGTTCACAGAGTAAGTTACCATGGTAACTGACACTGAGTTAAAGTTACTTTCAGAAACAGGCTTGACTTACCCTGCTTTCTCCAGTTTGACAAACCTGCCATTTTGAAATGGAAAACCCAGAGTTTCTCTCATTTCAGGGTTAAAATACTCTTAGTTTTCACTTAACCTCCTTTCTGAAATGGACCCTGGTCACTGCTATGACATGATTGACAATTGTCGCTGTTTGTCATTGTACTCTGGTTATCCTGAGAGCTGATGCTGAGTATTCTTAGGACTTTTCACACTTCAAATTGTTAACCCTGGGTCATTCTAACCCTGTATATACAGAATCCTGGGTTATCTGTAATCATGTTCCACACTGCTCATGCTTTACCTGGGGTTAAAAAATAATCCTGGGTGTTCATTAACAGACGTTTCACATTTGCAAACCCCTGGTAAACATTGTTATTTGTATATTTACGTTGTCACTGTCCCTGATTGGACAAACAGCAGGTCACCTTTTTAAATAGCATTTCTGCATCTTGTCGGGTATATAAAATGTCACCAAGTAGGTCTTCAGCTAAGCCTCAGGACATGCTCAAAGGCAAGAAAACAAATACAAAAGTACAAATGAATGAAAACGAGTAGCAAAGTATGTCATCTTGGCATCTCCTCATCACTCCAGATTACAGCAAACGTGGCATTAAGCATTTGCACAAGTTCATTCATTCATTTTCTTTCAGCTTAGTCCCTTTATTAATCAGGGGTTACCACAGCGGAATAAACCACCAACCTATTCAGCATATGTTTTAAACGGCGGATGCCCTTCCAGCTGCAACCCAGTACTGGGAAACATTTGCATAAGTTATATACAATAATGCAAACTCACTAATATAAGGTAAATTATGCGCACTTGCTATGAACATGCAGGATTTGTCTCAATCGGGTCTTCCAAGCAAGTAAAAAATGTTTAAATTTAGTGGAAGATACACATGAGGGAACACAACATGAGTAATCTAGAGCGAGTGCATTTGATCATTTGCATTTAAAGCCACAGGCACAAAAAGAGCTTGGTTTTCCTCTGACCCTCAAAATTAAATATTCTGCAAGGTTTATGATCTGATTTTGAGCCAAAACCTCTTACATCTTGTAAAAAGGTTCATAATAGGAACCCTTTAAAGGGATAGTTGATGCAGAAATGAAAATAGCCTCACCATTTACTCTCCCGCGTGTGGTTTTAAACCTTTATGAGTTTCTTTATCAAAACTGCATAACACAGAGTAAATGGTACGGTCATTTTCATTTGTGGGTGAAACATCCATTTCATGCTTGTTCCTTTGGGCCTTCATACTAAAGTTCACTTATTTTTAAGACGTGGTGGTACTGAAAGAAGAGACTTATCAAATGGAGGAGAAACAGCAGTTTGAGAAACCCCAAAAAATAATGACTGATGAAAAACCCACACTGACTAAAAAGACTTCATTACGCAGAAGACCTCGGAAATCCAATTCTGGGTGTTATTTTAGCTGTCAACAGTGTGGAAAGAGTTTCAGCCAAAAGCCAAAGCTTGATATTCACATGAGAGTTCACACTAAAGAGAAACCTTACACCTGCGAACAGTGTGGAACGAGTTTTGGTTATACACAAAGCTTTAAAACCCACATGAGAATTCACACTGGAGAGAGGCCGTACACATGCCAACAGTGTGGACAAAGCTTCTATCATGCAGGAAACTTTGCAGCACACATGAGAATTCACACTGGGGAGAAGCCTTACTCTTGCCCTCAGTGTGGAAAGAGTTTTAAGCGAAACATCACCCTTAAAATCCACATGAGAACTCACAATGAAAAGAGAATTTTTATTTGCACACAGTGTGGGAAAAGTTTTTCGCAAAAACAAGACCTTGAGATCTATATAAGGATCCACACTGGAGAGAAACCGTACAGTGTGGTAAAAGTTTCATTTGTAAAAATGCACTCTATTACCACATAAGTCACGCCGGAGAGAAGCCGTTTGCATGTGTGGAAAGAGCTTCACAACCAAAGCTAGCCTCATAAATCACATGAGTGGTCACAATGGAACCATAGTGTTCACATGTGATCAGTGTGAAAAGACTCTCGCACGATTAGACTCCATTAAGCAACACATGAAGACTCACTCAGGAGAAGATCGTTTTAGATGCAGTGAGTGTGGAAAGGACTTTAAACATAAAAGAAGCCTCAGCACTCACCTGAAGCTTCACAATGGAGAGCAGAGTCCTCAAAATTGAAGCCTTGTCTACACAAACATGGGTATATTCAAAACGGCAGCTTTTTCATGTAGTTTGGCTGTTCATTGACATAAGGTTTATTTATAAACTACTTTCGAGAGGATCACATGCTTATGATTGTCCATGGCTGGTCCTGCATTAGCTAACACATGATTCACCAATAAGATGATTCCTAACTCACTATAAATAACCAGAGTTTCTTACCTCAGTTATCTTTGTCTTGAGAAATTCCCCTTCCACCCCTACTCCCCCTCCTTTCTAGATTGGGCAACATGGTGGCCCAGTCGTTAGCAATGTGGCCTCAAAGCAAGAATGTCACAGGTTAAAGTTTGCTGAACCAGTTGACATTTTGTGTGGAGTTTTCTCGTTCACTCCGTGCTTGTGTAGGTTTCCCCTGGGTTTCTCCCAGTCAAAAAACATGTGACCTAAGTAAACTAAAGACAAGTTAACATCACTGCTGAGGAACTGCACTATTCGTTGTCTTCAATAGTCTTTTCCCCGTAAGAACTTTGGTTAGCTTATTTATTTTATGTATCTACACATTGGGGAGCCACCCTTGAACTGTTTAGCCAAATACAGCAAAATTTAACAATGTGTTTCAACTTGAACCGATAACTATATTTGTGCACATTGCACACTTGCTCAGCACTGAAAAGAAAATTAGAAGAATAGGGAGGAGAAAACGTTTGGGGAGATGCAGGGAACACTGTCCTACACCCCTAGATTGTGTTTCTGATCATTCACATTGTTTGATTGTCACTCGCATGAACAAACAGCCATTTGCCTCCAATTTGGGGCTTTTGTCTGCAATTTCACAAAACTTGCTGGCGAATGAAAGTCCGGCTAAACTCGTGCGGTGTGATTTGTGTCAGATTATGAGATTTTGACTTGATCAAATCTTGATGTGTTGTGGGTAATAAATGAAGACTTTAGTTCCAAAACACTGCACATTTATTGTGATTGGCTAATTTGAGAAAAGAAACAAGTTTTCTTCATGAAGACAATTAAACTTTCTGTAGATAACTGGTTGCCTTTAAAGATACGCTCATGTGAAAACTCCCACATTACTACAAATAAATCAGTGTATGGGAAACGCAGTGTCACTATTGTGAATAAGAACATGAGTGATTTGTTAGCTTACATGCTAATTCCAGTACTCAACAGAATACTGAAGCACTTCCGCTAACAGTTCATTCAAATGATTATTTAAATGCAATACATATTGTACTGATCTTGTGCACTGATATATTATATTGTGTGCTGTCTGTAAGTAGTGTGTGTAGGTTATAGTTTTAGGTTTTGTAAGAATGGGTTTTAAACCACATCGGTTCGAACTGGAGTTCTGCCGAATGACTAAAGAGTTATCAGTATGTTGGTAAAAAACTGTACATTTCTAGTCAAACCATTCTTCTGCAATCTCATACCAAAAACGGAAATAAGGGCAGTATTAATAGCTATAAATGTAGGAGAGCATTGATATTATGTGGTTGTATTGTATTGCAATATTAAGTGTTGATGTTAAATCAAAAGTAATTCACAAATACTTGATAATGAGATGATTTAATGACAATAATTCTCTATGGTTACAACTGAATTAAGTACAAAATAACTGTATAAAATGTTAAAATATGAAATGATAAAACATATGATATAAATTGTACCCAGCTTAAATGTTAAGTTAAAGTTACCAGAGGCAGAAGGAGAGACACAGGGGGAGGGAGAGAGAGACAAAGAGCGCAGGCCCAGAAGTTAGTGTGATTGCAGTAGAGTCAGAGAAGATAGACTCCAGAGGAGGAGAGGAGCGGAGTAGGAAATCAGACCAGGAAAAGACAGGCCAGGAAAAAAGGGAAGAGCCCTAGTTTACCACCTATTTTGTATCTTTAGAAAACGCACATAGTATGAAGCATAAATGATACATTTTAGAACTGGTTTTCATCTACATGAAATAGAAAGACTTTAAACAACAAAATACAAAACTGAATTGCAAATCTTTAAATTACATGAACAATATGATGCACAACTGGACAATTCTTAGAATAATTTGCAGAACTATATGACATTTTAAACAACAAAAATACTAAATGTATTTGCAAATGTTGTATGATTCATAACTGGTAAATTATTAAAATAATCGGCACTTGCAGATAAATAAATATTTTTAACAAAATCAATTTATGCATGTTTCAAGTGATAAATATTCATATAAGTATGATCCATCACTAGTAAATTACATTTAAAAATATGCATTTGCAGAACAACATATTTATAAATATAATAACAAATGTTTCAAATATAGTGAAGCACACTAATAATATATCCCATGACTGGTAAATTATTCAAATAATTTGTATTTGCAGAAAAAAAAAACATATAAATAAGACATTTTAAACAACAAAATTGATTAGCAAATATTTTAAATGTAATTAATTATATAAATTTTTATGTAATAAAAGAGTTCTTCTAAAAGTAAAAAAAAAAAACAATTGTGGAAAACATGTCGCCACTTGATGTCAGGAAATGTTTAATCTAATGTTGGACGTTTATCTGCATTGTTTACAATGTTTATAATTGTGTGGGGCTCACTTTAAAACCCACTAAAAATAGCTTCCTCAGTCACCTGTTCCAAGTAGTTAGAAAACTTTTGGTTTGGGTTTAATGTATGACAGTTATTATTAGGCAATAATAAAAAACAAAATGATTGATAATAGTGAGAGAACATGTCTATTAGGATGTTACAAAGCTCAGTGTTACAAAACATTACACAAACCTGTCCAGTAGAGGTCGCTAACTGACTGCTAATCACATTTGCCTTTCAAAGATGTGCACGTGGGAGAACAATGCAGTCTGAGTGAAGCAACGGGCAGTGAAGTTTGTTTGGTGGATTTGTGCGTGTTATAAACAAATCACATTTCTATTCACCGGTGTGGAATAAAAGCAACTGAAGTTAACTAAACCAGACTCATGCATTTTAACTGATGCATCACTGTGATCATCACTCTTAAACTGGCAACTTGGTTGAATACTTCAACACTCAGATTTCTTGTTAGTTTTTTTCCATTTTCAGTTTTGGGGAACTGCCGTGCATATAGTCCATCGAGCCGAGACCACCTCATTCAGGCGATCTCGGACCGATTGATTTGGCGCGGATCCCACACGATTGCGGGATTCACATATGCCAGACAAACCACGCTCACTGGGCAAACACGACGCAATTGACAAACAGTCGCAGCCAAATTAAACTTAAGTGACAAGGCACCACTGGCCCGATTGGGTCAGTAACCATTCTCTATACTGTCCCAAACGTCTCGCACGCTGGCCCTGGGTCATCGGGCAGTCCTTATTGTCGAGCCCTGCATGTTAATGGACAGATCAAAATATGATCTGATTCATTTTACAGTTAATGTGCATCAAAATTCCAGTGTGTGTAGCCAATGTTTCCAGTGTCTTTTCACTTTTCAGCTTTTGATGAGACATTTTAAGATTTAATGAAAACTAATGTTTTATTTTTATTTCAGGCCTAATTGAAGAGTATGAGGGGAGTAAAGAGGAGAAACATCATGTCAAAATTGAGGAAAAAACTCTTTTACAGACTGATGGTATTTTGAAAAGGAGAGACAAGAATCGTTTCACCTGCACTCAGTGTGGAAAGAGTTTTGGAAAACAAAACAGTCTTCAAATTCACATAAGGATCCACACTGGAGAAAAACCATTCACATGCACTCAATGTGGGAAGAGTTTCAGCCAATCTTCAAACTTTAATAAACACATGAGGATCCACACTGCAGAGAAACCATTCACATGCACTCAGTGTGGGAAGAGTTTTAACTCCTCCTCACACCTTAATCTACACATGAGGATCCACACTGGAGAGAAACCATTCACTTGCACTCAGTGTGGGAAGATTTTTAACTCCTCCTCACACCTTAATAAACACATGAGGATCCACACTGGAGAGAAACCATTCACTTGCACTCAGTGTGGGAGGAGTTTCAGCCGATCATCATCTCTTAATAAACACATGAGGATCCACAGTGGAGAAAAACCATTCACTTGCACTTAAGCCGCGGTCACACTGGACTTTTCTCCCCATAGACTTCCATTCATACGCGCGCAAATGAATCAGACCGGAAATGCTAGTTTGTGCGTCAAGTTTCGGAGTTGCCTTACAACATTCAAGCTTGGTGAACTGACCTGCGAAATCGCATCACTTGACTGTGTGAGACCAATCGAAGATCAAAACATGACCTCTCTGGACAGAAATTTAAAATATGGACCAATCGCTCACTTTTTAATGTCTAATCATCTTGTTTAATCCCGCCCCTTTTCACAGTGCCGTACAATAGAATTTTGCAAAAAAGAGGACTCACGCTGGAGATAATCCGTACAGATCTGATCAGTGTCTACAGAGCGTCGCTCGTTTTAGAGTTTAAGAAACACATGAACAAAAAGTTGCACACGTGACATGAATGCAGCAAAACATTTTCTCATGTGCACAGGATGTTTCATGTTTGAAAAGACTGAGTGATGGTATACTGTTTTCCAACACTCCTACACTGCAATAGGTGGGGTTGTAAATGTGTTGCGCTCCTTGCGTTTACCGTAAACAATGATGGCGGCTGAGAGAAGAACAGTTTCATAAACATCTGGCAAACAGCACCTCTGCAGCTTAAAATCTCTTTGCAAGTAATTGTACAGGTGTGCATACATCTGTACTCTACTCTCCAGTGTATTCATGTAGCTAGTGTTCTTTTGGATGATGTTCTCTGTTACATCCTACACAAGTCTAGGGGAAATACAATGAACGCAACAATATTAGTTTAAAGAGCACTAAACTGGGACCAGTCACAACAAAGCAATGAGTAAAGTTTCAAAATTACAAAAAAAAAAAAAAAAAATCAAAGTCACACACAATGTAGTGTTAAGGGAGCTCTAGCTTCAGGAGGGGAATAAAGCCAAAATAACAAACAAAAACAGGGTTCTGTCTGGGAGTAAAACCTCTAAATAAGCTACAAGAAAATAATGATGAAAAATAACAGCAAAACTACACTGACTCCCTGACTGACCTCAAAACAGGAGAAAGATTTCAACAAAAAAGGCCGACCACCTCCTTACTGCTTCCTGGGGGGGAAAAGCAAAAGAAAGAAATCAAAGTTTAAATCGTGATACTGCTCTAAGCCACAACAGAGAACGAGTACCAATTGTCAACAAGTAAGATTTTAAATCACCACAATTCAACTTTCCAACAGTTCACAACAGCTTTAATTTAACTGAAACCCAGCTAGTGCTCTGGAGAAAGGTTCCTCTCTAGCTCCTTTCTCATCATCCAAGTGTTTGGCCTGTGTTTTTATCCCCTCTCACTCCTCTATGTTAAGTAAACACAGCTGTGGGAAGCCATCAGCAACCTGCTTGAAACTCAGGAGGGGAGTAGTCAAGGCAAAAAAAAGAACAGGGGGAAAGACATTTGACACAATATAAACACACAATAACTTTAAACAATACGTCTCTAAACATAACATCTCTGTCTGACTCCCTGAATGAGAAACAAATCACTGGGAAGACGCCGCACATCAAAGAAGGTGGAGCTCCAGGACGGTTAGTTTGCAGTATACCAGGGCCTCAAGTTTAGAAAGCCCATTCAATTGTCCAGTGTTGCATCTTTTATTAGTAAAGTTTCTTTACTTTTAGGTTCAACATTCTTTCTAGTTTACTTCATTTACTTTTTTGAGTAGAATATAAACTTGATGAATATTTTATGATTTAGGCAGAGCGACAGGTATTAAGTTTTACAATATTAATACACTGTGATGATCCCAAGACTCCAGATTGGAGTGTGTGGTAAATCCTGATTGGATGCCTGCATTACTTATCAATGGGTATATAAAAGTTGTTGTGGTAGCTACTCCAGTACGCTGTGGCTACTCAGGAGTCCTCATGTCAAGACCTGCCATCTCATTGACTCTTTAACCTTATGGTTTTGTTTTGTATTACTTGTATCATGTAGTTAAAGTGTTGTTGTGATTATATCCTGAGTTCTTTATCTTCATTATTATCTCTAGACATTTGTTGGTTGCTTTGATTGATTGTTCTATGAGTTACATTTTATAATAAATAATTTGCATTCAGGCTATTTTGTTAGCTCATCTCTCTTTTATGTTGCGACTCAAACAAGCGGGTCATAACACTTTGCAAAATGTGTCCGGTTGTATCCGAGATCTTGTCCTTTCAGTCATGACCATAGGTGTGAGTAGAAACCTAGATTGAGCGTTTAAATGAGAACATTGCATTTCGTCACAGCTCCTTCACCACAACAATCACATCAACTGCATTACTGCTGCCGCTGCACTGATCCATCTTTAAATCTCACATTCCATTTCTCATGAAAAAAAAAACGCAGATTCTTGAACTCCATTTGGGAGATGGCCACCTTTTTCCAGTCAAGCACCTTGGTTTCTGATTTAGAGGTGCTGTTTCTTTCCCTGCCATGTCACACTCAGCAGCAGACCATCCATGCTGAAGGTCAACGTTATCTGCAAATGGCAGAGACAGTCCTAGCCTGCACCTAAAATTCTGTCAGTAAAATTGTTATATTTTTGAGATCAGCCTCAAAAATAACACATTTACAAAATAAAATGAATAAATGGATGGATGGATAGACAATGTAGTGGTGGAAGAGGAAGTAGGATGGCTTGTTCAACTATAAACCAAGATGGAGTTCTTTCAGGAGGGATGGAACAGTGCGCGAGATGTCTCAGACTGAAGGCGTAAAAATGAAATAAATGCCCCAACCCTTTTTTTTATCAACTGGCTGTTGCAATGTACTCCTATGCAACCTAGGGTGTTGTAGTTAATAACATGGCAGATTTGTAGTTCTATAAGTGTGAATGTTTACCTCTGGTGGTTAGAGATCGCTGGTGATCAGACAAAAGGAGGTGATGCCTAAATTAATTAAAACAAACCAAGCATATGCAATAAAAGGGAGAGACATAGCAGATGTAACAATGAGCATTAAAAGTACTTTAGAATATTTACAAGAAAAGAAGATGCATGGTTATTAAATTACTATTTTTAGTATGAGTGAGCAGGAGGCAACCAGACTAATTGGGTATTAGTTAACCCTGCATCCTCTGACTATCTTCAGAGTGTCCAGATAGTGTCCGTGAGAAGAAACACAATCCCGGGGTGTGGACCTGTAAGCGGCCTTTGGTCCCTAATGAACGTATAACTGAAGAGTATGGGATCCGATACAAATCAAAAACTCTAAATTGAGTCAAAAAAGATGAATGTGATCCATTCTTGTTATTAGAAATACAATCTAAATTTCTTAAAATTTCACTTAAAATTGGAGTCAGATTAAATTCAGAGTTGGAAAACAAAATTCTTTACAGAAGCACTAGAAAAGGCTTACACACATTTAACCTTCACCCATGCTGTTAGTTTCATCATTGGGTTAATGGATGGACTTTTACACTTCTGTCGCAAAGAAAAATATCTTAACTTCACAACCCTGTAGCTACTGTGGCATCTAAAATATGGTTTACAACATCAGTAAAGTGATCACAACTTATAATTACAGACAGTGGAATGTTAAGCGGAATCAGAATTTAAATTCCTCATTCATTCATTTTGTACATTTCATTAAACAGAGATTATCTAAGAGACTAATAGTGTGCTGAACTTTATAATGTGCTGTGTAAAATAATCAGCATCTGACTTGAAGCAGTGTGAGTTGGTTAGAAACTCTAAATAAAATGTGACTGTGATGTAGTACTTTAAAATAATGCAAAAGGAGGCAATATGATATGTTCTCTAACTAGCCTCCATCTATATAGAGACAGGAAATGATGCATCTCAGGGCTGACTTCAGGGCTGTTCAATCTGCCTCAAGTTTACAAGTCAGATATCCAACTTCAAGTGGCGTCGAGACATTATTTTCAAGTGGGAAATAATCTCATGTTTTCTGTAAATCTGTGTGTGTCAACATTTCCCCAGAGCGGATGCTCTGACGACGCCTTTCATGATTGCTCAGACTCACAAACCCCAACAATAACCTGTGTTTCTGTGCATATAGGCTTACAGTAAAGTTTATTATCAACTAAAACTTGATTTAAAAAAAGCACTTTCAACACCACATGTGAAACTAAAGTACTGAACAGAAAAAAGAATACAATATAAAAGAAAACAGAAATAAAAAAGAGGCAAGTTTACAATACATTTGTAAAAGCAACATAAAACAAATGAGTTTTTAGTAATCATACTTCTACTGGCTAATCCTGCAGAGCAGAGGATTATGAGTAGATCTCTTGTCAGTCTCTCAGTCTTTAGCACAGTTTTACTGATGATCCATAATGAACCCTAAACCCAGGATAGAGCGGCTCAGTGAATGTGGTCTGGACTGAGTGGATAAGACTCGTTTTATCTCTATAGATGTTGTAGAAGATCAGAGTTCCTGCATTGTGATCCACAAACACTCCTATTCTACTGCTGATCGGCTCTACAGAGAGACCAGTCTGTGTGTTATCGTGTATGAATGAGAAACTGGAGGAAGAGCAGATCAAACTCCAGGACTGAGCATTACATCCAAACCAACTCTCATAACCTCGTCCCTTCCTTCTAATACTCTTATATGACACTGATATTTCCACACCATCTCCACTCCAGTCAATCTCCCAGTAACAGCGTCCACACACACTCTCTCTGCACAACACCTGAGACACATCGTCAAATCTGTCTGGATGATCAGGATACCACTGTTTCTCCCTCACTCGTGTCACCTTTCTGTTCTCCTCGGACAGAATGAGACGAGTGTTTGTTGTGTTTGGATCCAGTGTGAGAAAACAGGCATCATCTGAACACAAGAGACACATTTATAACACAACAAACATCAAAGCTGTGTGTATATGTGTGTGAGAGTGTCTTTGTGTGTAGAAGTACATTTGCATGTTCCTGTTGTAATCCTCTTCTCTCTTCCATGATGCAGACTGTAAACACACACAGATTCACATTGTCAGTAAACAAACATCAGCTTATAACATGCACGCACACACACACTCACACACACAGATCTGTAATAAAACAGCAGCACAACACGTGTATTCTCTTGAGTCACTGTTAATAGCAATGTTGATATCTGTGCTCTATAAATGATGTACTTGTAAATGTAGTCGTGTAACAGAAACACAATAAAGCTGTTGTCTCTGAAAGGGTTGTGTTCAAAATAATAGAAATGTGGAGATGTCCTCAAGCCCGGGGCTCCCTCCCGTTTAAAGGGCGAGATGGGAGTTTGAGCTCAGATAGGTCTCAAGAACTCCCCTGCTTGTGAACGTGTTAGGAATAGCTAAAATATAGCTGGCTAAGAGTTTGTCTTACGATGCTACTTTGGAGTAGTCAATTTACTTATGATGTATGGCTTTGCACGGTAGGACGAAACCGAGGAACCCACGCGAGCATGGGGAGAACATCCAAACTACGGAAAAGAAACGCCGACTGGCCTGGTGAAGGGTTGAGCCAGTGGTGATCTTGCTATAAGGCAACAGGGCTAACCACTAGGCCGCCATGCCGCCCTATCAGGAAAAGGGGAGGAGTATAGGTGGTAGGGGGGATTCCTCAAAACAAAGATGACTGAAGTGGAAAACTCTAGTTATTTATAGTGAGTCAGTATTCATCTAATTGGTGCAATATGTGGAGCTGATGCAGGACCAGCGGTGATCAATCATAATCATGTGATCCTCTCAAAAAGAATTTATAAATAAACCACACTTCAAGAGTTCACATTGAGCTGATGATTGATAACAAAGCGTGTTTGGAATGCTGTCCCAGGAGAGAGCCCTGAGCTCAGAATATCCTCAAACCTGGGGCTCCCTCCCGTTTAAATAGTAAGAGGGGAGTTTGAACTCAGGGCCATGACTCCTGTGAGAGTCGAAGCTCTGAAAGACTCTGTGGGAGTCAAAGCTTGGGTAGTGATGGCCTATGTGGAAGGAAGAAAGTGTAGCGGAGGAACTCGATGCTAGGAAAAAGGGAAAGTAGCAGAGAAATTCAACGATGAAAAAAGAAAAGTAGCGGAGGAACTCAATGCTGGAAGGAGTGGGGAGTTAAAGGTGGATGGAGGAGAGGAGCTGGAAGAAGGAGGGGGTGGAGGAAAGAGCGGAAGCATTTAACACTTGAAGGAAGGAAAGAAGATGTGGAGGAACTAGGAGAGTGCTAGGAGAGGGAGAACAGGAGAAGCAGAGGAACTCAATGCTAGGAAAAAGTAAAAAGAGATATTCTTTGGGAGGGGCAGGGGAGTCAAAGCTCAGGGTAACAACTCTGTGGCAGTTAGAGCTGTAGGGTGGGACTCCTACGGCAGAAGGAGAAGTAGAGGAGCAACTCGACGTTGAAAAAAGATATGTAGCGGAGCAACTCGATGCTGAAAGGGTTGGGGAGTTAGAGGTAGGAGGAGGAGAGGAGCTGGAAAAGGGAGGGGGTGGAGGAAAGAGTAGAAACATTCGACACTGAATGGAAGTGAAGAAGATGCGGAGAAACTCGATACTAGAAAAGAGAGGAAAGGAGATGCGGAGGAACTCAAAAGAGTTTTTTTGTACCTCATTAGTGGCCTGGGAGGGATGGAGATTGACTCAGAGGCTTCAAGGGAATTGAGTCGAGGCTTGGGGAGCACTCTCGGGCAGTAGAGCCATGAGAAAGGGAGGGGGTAGTGAAGACTCTTGCTGGAAACGTGAAGGGGTGGCCAGGGTATGGGCTTGGCATGACTACTGTGAGACAGAGCTCGGGTAAACTCCATCGGAGTTAGAGATGACTCAACGCTAGAAGCAACAAAAGTTAGCGGAGGAACTCATCGCTACAATGGAGGGAAAGTGGCGGAGGAACTTAAAGCTAGAAATGAGAGAAAAGTAGCAGAGGAACTCAATGCTAGAAGGATGGAGGGGATACGTAAATGGCTCGTGTCATGCTCATGCCCTTGGACTCTGGATGGAGGGTGTCCTCTGGTGAAAGACAGCTGGGCTTCCTTGAAGTGGTATTGGCTGAGGCGGATGTAGAATTTGAAGGCATCCGAGGACCAGTGGCCTGGATTTGGTGGCCAGAGAGTCTGGATTTGGTTTTGGGAGAGCCCATTGTATGCTGCTGTAGTGGCAGCTCCAATTCTAAAGGAATGGCTGGAGAATGATTCGGAGGGAAAGCTGGATAGGCATTAAACTTCTTTTAGATGATACATTTGGCGATAGGCTTTACTTATACCATATTTAAATAACATTACACTTGGAATCTTAACATTATTAAATTCACAAGAATATCTGGCCAAAGTCATTTGCAACTGGGTCGATTCATAAATTGTCAAGAGAGAGGGTGGGACTGTCTCATCCTGTGAGCTGCTCGGATGGAGACACTTCTCTTTTCAGCTATTGATTCGATGAAATGTCAATCGAAGGGTCAAAAGGCAGGAGGCCATTTTGATGATGAAATGTTTACATTGACGCTGCTTTACTGAATGAGCTGCAGTGGCTAGTTTTGATGATCTCGTAGATGTCTATTGACGTATAAATGTGTTGTGGACTGATGTTTTGCAGAGTTGGATTGCCTGGACCCTTTGCAGTCAAATTACTCTATGCTGTTGGAATGTAATGGATCTGTGGACAGACGAGAGGCTTGTGAGCTGAGTTTCTTAGTTTTTTATTGTCTTCTTAGGTTGTTAGCAGTTCAATAGAGGACACTAATGTCCGCTTTGTTCGTGTTTTAAAATGGTTGAAATCGCTCTAGGCACACGAGTCTCAGCTTTTGAAAGATATATAAAATGTTTAGTCTATGTTGGACAGTCATTATTTTTGTGAGGTTTCCCCTAAAGCCTGCTATGTACTATGGTTGGAACAGTAAGGTGTGAGAAATCTGCTTTATAGTGATGGCTTAAGGTGTGGATCCCGTCATCTGCATATTCAGGCAGATTTTGTGAACTGTGATATTGCTGGAGATTTTGGTTGAAAACACAGCGGATGTGTAGGGTGAGGCATTTGAAGTGGACAGAGAAGGAGATTATATTGCAGCATTGTGGTTAAATTGTGGAAGAGACAGCAGTGCCTAATGGGTGGCACTGAGCCATGGCTGAAGTCTCGGGGAGAGCGGGGACTTTTGCTGAAGTTGTTGTTGTTTGTTGGTTCTTATACATGTCGATAGGTTGAATGGTGCAATGCTGTAAAAGCTTTTGGAGCTGAAGCGTTTTGTAGCGGGAAGCATTCTTCAAGACAAAGATGACGGCAGTGGAAAACTCTGGCTATTTATAGTGAGTCAGTATTAATCTGATGTGTAATATGCAGAGCTGATGCGGGACCAACCATGATCAATCATAAGCATGTGATCCTCTTAAAATTAGTTTATAAATAAACCTCACTTATTGATGAGGAAGGTCAGCAATGTGTCACACACTGTTATTGTAGTAACGTTCGTTGTTGTGGGAAGAAGAAGACAGGGTCGGCGATTCAGGTAAGCACAAATCTTTTATTTTGTTTTGTTTTTACCATACGTGTAGCTGTACGTGTGTGTGAGAGCTCTCTTCTCCGCAGTCTGCTCCTCCCGTTGTCTTTAGGAAGGGAGTATCTCCAGCCCAATCACTAGAAAGACAGGTGTTATTTATAATTTCTGATTGACCTGCTGATTAGCCGCCTGGCTCAGAGCATGCTGTCCCCCCTTATTGGGTGTTCGATCACGCTCACCTCTCCACAGTTATCAAATATATTTCTCTCGGAATTGTGATGTAAAATGGGTCGCCCAGAAGAAGAACAGAAATACAGAATAAATGCTGCTCAATATTTAAACCCCTCAGTGTGGTTTGTGCTGCAATTTCATACTCATACAATCTCAAACTCCATTATCCAAAACCATTGAAGTAAACAGTCATCTTCATGTCACATATTATAAATAACTTTTAAAACACAAATAAAACAATACATTTAGAACTTGAATGAAGTAAATAAACAAGGTAACTGTTTGAAAAACAGCCAATTTGCCAATCCAACAAAATTGCTGGAGAAAAAAAGGACTCCGATATGTGGCGAGTACAGAAAGGGTCTCCTTAAGAAAACATTTTGAGAGGATTTTGGATATGTAGTATGGATTTAAGCTATTTGTCAGGTCACACCCATTCTCTCTTGACTGATCAATGGCTTGAGAGGAAAGTTTGCGTGGGAGCTCTAAATTTATAAAAAAAATTTAATATGTCCTAAATCATGGGCTGTTACCATAACATGATCTGTTTAAATGTACATAAAACAAAATTCATGCATTCATATTCAATATACCAATAGTATCTGGATGCAGCCTTTATGATTCAAGCTGAGATTGCATCACTCAACGATGCAATGTCTGACACAATGCACTCAAATGGTGCGAGTGACGTCACTGTGAGGGGTAGGGTTAGGGGTGGGGTTAGTGAGCCCATTCAAAAGCATTGGATGCAGCTCAGATTGCACTGCACCAGGTTTGCATCCAGACCCTTCTCCAATATACAGATTATAAACACATTACATGCACTTTGGAGTGAATTTTGTTTCTAAAAGTCCATTTCAATATTTAAAGTGTTTGTGTGTGTGTGTGTGTGTGTGTGTGTGTGTGTGTGTGTGTGTGTGTTTGCAAAGAAAGAAGTGATTTCTCCCCCTTTTCATCTGCAATGTTATTTGAAGACCAAGAAGGGATGGGGCAAAAGGAGCCTGTTAAGCATCTTGGTGGATAAGATGTCACAGAGTGATCTTACTTTCAGACTTTTTGGAACCGAGACTCATAAAAGTAATTTTAGCAGTGAAACATATCTACTCCAGGGAGTAATTAAACCTTTCACCTACAACCTGTGTGTTACAATATTCCACATTTGAAGAAAAGACCCCAGTTCAGTATGTTACGTAACTGCCCCCTGCTGGTCATGTCTTTTTTTGTGTCAGAGCATTCTGTGCTTGTGTAAAATACACTGGTGTCACGCATGGTCACGTTTCTTCACACATGTATTTTCAGTAGCCACATCTGTACCTCATTAAACCTGAAGGCTTATTTTCTGAAACTGACTAAACCAAATGTCTATGACAAATGCAATATAAACTTTGGATGAGATCAGTGATTCATACGGTGGCCGAGAGAGCTTAACATGCTGTAATTTAAAGGGCACCTATGGTGAAAAATCTACTTTTCAAGCTGTTTGGACAGACATATGTGTAGATATAGTGTATAGACCGTAATATTAAGGTGAAATAAACACACCCAGTGCTTTTTTTTCCCAAATTTAACAACATAAAAACGGTGAACTAATTGGAGCGGTTTTCAGATCTATCGCAACTTGACGTAGGAGAGCGGTCCCCCCCGGTCTGTTCAGTTCGCTAGAGTCATCAATCATCCTTAAATGTGATCAAGAGTGAGTTTTACAAGTTTAAAATGTTTTAAAACAGAGCACGTGTGTAATGAATTATAGCGATTTAGCTTAGCTTTACTTCATCAGCACAGCCGCGTGTCAGAACAATTATAAAGGAAGATGCTTCAATCCCGGTTTGTGGACGTTAAATCAGGTTTATTTTGTACATTAAAATAAAAAAATATCCATACAGCAGTGGAGATTAACCTGTATCCTTTCACATATGCGTGCAAACAGAGTGCGAAGCTAAACGCGTGCTCTCTCTCTCTCTGTCTCTGTGTGTGCACGTGTCCTCACTGTGTGTGCGCGTAAACTTTGTAATGACATTGTGTGTGACTCATCGTTGCAACTCACAAAAACTGCATCAAATACTGATTGGTAAAGTTCTTACTGTAGTATTTCTCACAAATGCGACGTGAGATCTGCCTCCTGAGGCAGCCGAGGGCGGTGACTGAGGCATGTTGCTGACAGGCACGTGGGAACGGTGGGCGGGGAGGACTAGCCTTAAAGGCCCAGTACAAAAAATCAGCAACCAAGTTTTACCGCCTATAATACAGACACTTTCAAACAGCTATAACAAATACTCTGATGGTTGTTTTGAGCTGAAACTTTAAAGACACATTCTGGGGACACAAAAGACTTATATTAAATCTGAAAAAAGGGATAACCTAGGTGCCCTTTAAGAAAGCACATGCAATAAAAAAAAACACCAGCAAATAAAGAAACGATCTTCATCAATTTGACAGCACATGTGTTGCAAATTAGTCACAAAAAAAAAAAAAAAAAAACAGAATAAACGTGCAGCAAATTGGTCATATATTTTACAGGGCTACCTGCATCCTGGAGACAAATCCTGATCTCCAGAAGTGTGTTTGTCCTTCATAATAGATGTGACATGTTTGAGAGAGATATCACCAGCAGTAAAAGCTCTAGAAGAAACCACAAATCATATTATTTTTACCTTAAAATAACGCACCAGAGCACTTCAGGGAAACTAAAGAAACTGGTCTCATTGGTGAAACTCTTGAGAAGTTTTTAGCTCCTGTATAATTATGTCAAACACAGACTGTGTGTGAATCCACTATACTGTAAATCACTATTGTGATATAAAAATACTCAGCTTTTCTTCTCCACAAATTTACTAATAAAATCTAAATGCAATCATTGATACTATTATTGCAGTTTGAGTTGTCTACATTTAGGAGCTTCTGTAAGTCTTTGGTTTTCAAAACTCAAGTGAGCTGAAGAAAATTACAGTTTCTGTCCAAAGTAGAAAAGCTGCTAATTTTACTGAGTGAATGTAGACTGTAGAATGTGGTATTATATCAGAATGAAGCTGTTGAGTGAGTTTCTGTCTCAGCAATACGATTCACAGCAATATGATACGACATAGAGTCTTAGTATCACAGACTCATTAATAAACACACAGATCACTAATACATCTAAGATAAATCAGTATCAGAATGAGCAGGTTTCTATGATTCTCTTCCACAGGGTATATTCAGGAATCCTAAAGGTAATTTCAATACTTTAAGACTTTTTAAAGACCTTCTCAGAATATTTTAAGACCTTATCGCCACTTCAAGTTCTAATCAGTATCAAATCTTTAACTTAATAAACAGTTGTTAATAAACGGTTGTTAATAAACAGTTGTAATTAAATAAATCAATGGAGCACGACCATGCAACAGAACTCAGATATGCTCGGAAGAAACAAAGCTTGAAAGAATAAATTATGTGATTGCTTTCAGTGACAGGTTTCAGCTACTGTTTAAACTCGTCTCTATCCAACCAGAAGTACGCAAACTAACATTTTCCCATTTTGCTGTCAGTTTCGCTACATGTGGAGAGCATCACATCACCTTCCCGCATTTGTCGCAAATTACGTGACATCATCCGGATGGAGAAGCTTGGCCAGACGCACCCCAGTCCGAAACAATCGTGTGGATCGAGCACGCTGTTGTTAATATTAGGAGGCAAATAAATATATTTATGCTTTTTTGGAGTCAAACATTTTGGACAAATGCTTAGACAAAATGTAAGGCCTTGTATAAACGCGATTAAGACTTTTTAATACCTTTTAAGGGCCTCAATTTTCTCATAATTGATTTATCAACTTTTTAAGACCTCGCGGACACCCTGTTCCAGAGACACACTTGATCATCTGTTAGATCAAGATTTAAAGAGGTATACATTAAAATGACTTCAGCTCAGCAGTAAAGTCTCAGAAACAAAGAGGTGATTGACAGATTATTAGATGACACTCATAATATAAATATATGTACATATATATACATATATATATATATATATATATATATATATATATATATATATATATATATATATATATATATAATATAAAAAAACTCTCACCTCAAATAAAGACTGTAGATCTTTCTATTTGTCCTCTGAACTGTTGAGTTGAACAACAAGTCTACAAGTCAAAATATTTTCACTTCTGAAAAACACATCAAACTGGTTTGTGACATGATAATAATAAAAAAAAGAAACTGCATGTGAAAAACACAGACCTGTGTCTGGGCTTTTACTCCACTTTAACCCTAACCCATTTCTTAGATAAGAATTAAAATGTTTAAAACTACCTGTTCAATCTGTTTTTTTGTTTGTTTGTTTTGTCAATTCAATTCATGTTTATCAAAATAATTACACAAATTCAATATAATTATTGTTTCAAAGCAGCTTTACAAAAGCCGCACATCATTGCAGGGGTGCCACTTCACATTTATCAGCAACAATGCAGGGGGCTCACCTGCTTCAATGCATTACAATCAAAATCAGAAAGAGTACTGCATAGGGTGGACATTATACATCTTCAATTAAGTGTATTTGTGTATTAGGTGTATGTGTATACACTGCAATATTAACAGGTCAGAGAATGTGAAATCAGACAGGATTGATTATGTTTGAATAATAGTGCAGCAAACCCTCGCTGATGATCCTGATATCATTCACAGCAGCTCATATTAAGCTGGACTCAATAAAAGACTTTCTCCAGCTGATTTCACTGAATATACTCTATATATACTGTGGTGTTTGTGTCCACCAGTGATGTGTCACTCCTTCAGGAACAAGTATTCAGTGGAAGAAGGAAGCAGCCCTCAAAAAACCTGTTTTGTAAGTGGTGTGCCTTCTTTAAGACATAAACAGGTTTCTTGATGTGTCTCAGCACTTCCTTTAGCAGAACCCTTACAAAAAACCCACATGAATCCTGCAGGAATATTATGCAGATTTCCTACAGGGATTTAGCTCATTTTCCTGTAGGAATACCAGGAGGAAATTTATGCAGGGATTATTCCTGCAGGAATTACAATCCTACAGGTCTAATGAAATATACAGTTCTAGCAGGATTATTGTGCAGGATAGATATGAAGTAAGATAAATTTCACAATAAAACAATGCACTTTCACAAATTATTTATTAAAATAGTAAAAATTTGAGGAAAAAAAAGTAGACCAAATCAGAATCCAATTCACAGCAGGCTGCGTTTACTCCATTTTCCAAAAAAAGTAAAGAAAGTTACCTGTAAGTGGTAGAGTTGGTGTAGGGCAGAATACAGTCTGTACAGTATAAAAACCATTACAGCTATGAAGAATCCCCAAAAACAACCAATGGACTATTACACAAGACTGTTAGCATCCTAAATACCTTAGTTTTTAATATTTCGATTTTTTTAAACTCATGTACATTTATATGTATTTTTGTATAATACAATCTTTGCGTCAAATGACAAAAAACAAATGATCGCTTATGCGAGGAGTATTTAATGAAGTGTCTATGGGGACAGGACAGTGGATCTGACATTATTCCCTCTTCTGGCTGCTGTTATCAGTCTCACACTATTTTATTTTCTTTTTTCTGAAAGTCTTGATAACACCAACCAGGTGATTTTCTTTTATTATTTCAGCAAATAGAATTGTAAAAAAATTATTTGTTGTACTCTCCAATTCACTGTGCTCTGAGTTTACCAACTATGATGATTTCTGCTGCTGTTAAACACGCAAATGTGACAAGGGTTCATACAAGTGTGTGTGTGTGTGTGTGTGTGTGTGTGTGTGTGTGTGTGTGTGTGTGTGTGTGTGTGTGTGTACAAATTATTACCTTACACATAACTTGTGCTCATCATCTAATTTTCAACACATAAAAACCTTTACAAATACCTTAGAAACGGTCTATAACTGTGGCTGGTGAACTTTCATTCTCATTGGCAACATCCACAACATCTTCAGGTTCAAAGTTCTACAATGTCATAGGTCAGTGGCTCCTTCCTTCATTCCACTAGGACCCATGTTTGGGCCATTTTCTAAGATAGATAAATATATACAGACAGACAAACACACACACACACACACAAACATATACACACACAAATATATATCATTCATTTTTCTGGTGGCTTCAGCTGACTGTATCCATGACAACAGTTTTACATTAATGTCAACCTGCCAGTGGGTAGTTGGCTGACCGACCGGCGATCAAAATTATTTCTGAGGTAACAAAAAACTACATTAGCATCAATTATAAGCAGTGAAAATACAAAACAAAGCACTGTTAATGTTAACAATGATAAAAAAACATAATTAATATAGTAATTTTTAAAATTAAGTTTTGATATAGGCGCTGGTGGTAGTAGGCCTGGGTATATTACGTTAGCAATGTACTAGTATTGTTAATGTGATCTCGACTTTAAAAAGAAAATAAGCATTTGTTTTGGTGTTACAAAGCAATTTTAATTAACGTTAAAACAGAGCAGTAATTAGAGCACTTAGGAAAAGTACTTTACCTTCAGATGACGGTTGGTGACAGTTGACTGATGTGCATTCTAATCAGTGACGTGAAGCGAGTCATCTCAATTCAATTAAATTCTAAATATTGTAAATATATTATTCGTGTTTAATACAGACCTATGCATTATTGACAGCAATGTATTATCTAATTTAAATTTTGCATTACATTTTATTTAAATTGTTTAATAAATGTTTGTAATAATTTACTAATTAAATTTACTCTAACATTGCAGAAAACACATTATGTTTACCAATCACACTAACAATAACCTGCTTCTTTTTAAAGGATACAAATGGAGTACAAAGTGTACTTAAATGAAGAGACACCAGTTCCAGCTGCCACAAAAAGGCATCCAGCCAAACATATGGGAGTTGGATTAAAAGAGATAGCTGGATTGACATTTTAATAAATGAAATAAAAAGTATAGAAATAAAACGTAAAGGTGTACAGCTTGTTTGTTTTCATAAATGCAGAATTTAAATGGTTTAGAGTAATAATTGATTTTTAAAATTTCCTATAATCTATTCATAATTATACTTTTATTTATGTATTTGTTTGTTTGTTTGTTTGTTGTATTGTTTATTTGTTAGAACTTATATTTTATTGCTACCAACAGTTTCATAAATTAAAATTACAGCAAGTGACAGAATTTCTTTCTTTCATCCCAATTACAGAAAAAAAACTCCTGCAAGTCCTGCAGGAATTATAAAATCTTGCAGGATTTTTCACTTGCTTGTATCCATTGTAAAACCTGTAAGAGATTCCTGCACATATCGTCAATGTGTCCTACAGGATTTTATCATTCCTTCAGGACAGCAGCTATCCTGCAGGGAAAAAAAATTATTCCTTCAGCATTCCTGTAAAAAGCACTGCATGATTCTAAAAACTGTAGGAATTGTCTGCACATATTGTCATTTTATCCTGCAGGATTTCATAATTCCTACAGGATACCAGCATGTTCCTGCAGACAAAAAGTAAATCCTGCAGGATTCCTGTAGGCTATTTTTGTAAGGGATTCATTCATTCATTTTATTTTTGGCTTAGTCCCTTTATTAATCCTGGGTTGCCACAGCGGAATGAACCGCCAACTTATCCAGCACGTTTTACGCAGCGGATGCCCTTCCAGCTGCAACTCATCTCTGGGAAACATCCATACACACTCATACACTACGGACAATTAAGCTTACCCAATTCAACTGTATCGCAAGTCTTTGGACTGTGGGGAAAACTGGAGCACCTGGAGGAAACCCACGCGAACACAGGGAGAACATGCAAACTTCACACAGAAACGCCAACTGAACAAGCCAAGGCTCAAACCAGCTACCTTCTTGCTGTGAGGCGACAGTGCTACCTACTGCGCCACTGCGTCGCCATAATGCTCCCAATCATCCAAATTATCATCAGACTTAAAGAAAGGACCATGAGAGCAGATACTTGTGGTCTTATCTTTGCTTTCAGAAGACACAAATGTTGCAGAAAGTAGTACTCGGGAGGGGGGTTAGTGATTGAGTAACAGGAATGAAAACCTGGAAAAACGAATAAAGAGTGTAAATGATCTAACATCTTATTTACTTATTTTGAAATAAATATATTTTAAAGCTCAGATGGCATACAGAAGTACACAAAAATGACAAAACAATTTTAAAGGATTTGAATGATTATATTACATGCATAAAATGCTGTTTTTACATGTGTTTTATAATCATTGAAATCAAACATTCTTCAATTTCAGTCAGATTAATGTGCAGAACACTGTGCTTGATTATAAAATGTGTTTTGGAGGTAATTTCATATTTGTACACATATAACCCACCGGAGGGACCCAACTGCACCAGCAATAATTCAATGTGATTTTTTTACACTGAATAGATTATCTGACACTAAATAATGGCGCACACCACAGAGTCTTTTTAGCACAGAGGAGAGAAAAGTTTCAACTAAATTGTGCGTTTTATCAATCCAACACTGGAAAACTCCTCATCTAGTCCAGATTTACAAGCTTATTTCTAGACACAAATAATACTAATCTTGTTTTAAGAATACAATACTATGCAGGAGCAGAATGTGGAATATTCTTAGCCTTGTTTCTAAGATTATTTTTTACTTAGAAAAGCTTAAAGTTACCCATTTTTTCAGCACATTTATCTTAATTACAATTAGTGACCATTTAAGAGGAGCAGCTTGTGTTTAAGACTTTATTTTATCTGTAATAACCTGATTTTAAAAATGCTCTACACTTGATCTTTAGTCACTAAATACATTTTCTTGCAGAAATTCATCATCAAATAAAAACATCATCTTGAGTGGATTTGACATTGTCTTTTATTATTTGTGCACAAACATAGATAAAAAGCTAAAATGTATAAATCTATATGTAAGAATGGCAAGTATTTAACAAACTGTGTTTGTGAAAGACAATAAATTTACATTTCTTTCTCTCTCACCTCACACACACGCAGAAGAGACGCCAGATCATCTCACTGCTACTGACTGCTCTTGCAGAGGATTATGGGTAAATCTCTTGTCAGTCTCTCAGTCTTCAGCACAGTTTCACTGATGATCCAGGATAATGAAGTCTAAATCCAGGATAGAGCGGCTCAGTGAATGTGGTCTGGACTGAGTGGATGAGGCTCATTGTGTCTCTATGGATGTTGTAGAAGCTCAGAGTTCCTGCACTGTGATCCACAAACAATCCTATTCTACTGCTGATCGACTCTACTGGGAGATGAGTGTGTGTGTTATTGTGTGTCAATAAGAAATTGGAGGAAGAGCAGCTCAAACTCCAGGACTGAGCATTAGATCCAAACCAAGACTCTTTTCCTACTCCCTTCCTCCTGATGCTCTTATATGACACTGATATAAACACACATCGACTCCAGTCAATCTCCCAGTAACAGCGTCCACACACACTCTCTCTGCACAACACCTGAGGATAAAGACCATTAAATCTGTCTGGATGATCAGGATACGACTGTTCCTCAAACACACACTCCACCTTTCTGTTCTCCTCAGACAGAACGAGTTCAGTGTGTGCTGTGTTTGGATCCAGTGTGAGGAAACAGGCATCTGAACACAAGAAGAGACATTTACAACACAACGACACTCACTATAGCTGTGTGTGTGTGTGTGTGTGTGGGGGGGGGGGGGGGGGGGGGGGGGTATACATTTGTGAAGTCCTGCTGTAATCCTCTGCTCTCCTCCATGATCCAGACTGTAAACACACACAGATTGATATTCAGTCAGTAAACAAATACTACACACACTTTATTTTCAGCAGGTCTGCAGTCAGAATGATTCTGATCAAACATCCCTCATTATGCAGATTCATTACAATAAGACATTTACAGTGTCTGCTGAATGCTGGATTCTGATTGGCTGATGAATATTAGATTATATGAATGCATTAATAACTGCAATAAACAACATTAGAGTGTTTGTAGCTGTAAAATTAGCTTCTAAATGAGACACAGAGGTGTTAGATCAGATGTGGAAATAGAAAACAGAATATATACACATAAAAAGAAAGATATAAAGATTGAAAGATTCATTAAAATGATGAATTGACAAAAGCGCACTACAAAAATAAAATGATCAATAAAATCAGATTAAGTGTATTTCTATTTTTGAGGCCAGTTTAACTCATGAAAAAACTCACTGCACTCTCACTGAACTCACTGCGAGTGAGGTGGAGAAACTGAAAGCACACGAGCGCTGAGGTCAAATCAGATGCTCAAGACATCACCTTTATATTAATGACTTGTATTTAAATGGAGCTGTTTTATGACAGAGGTTTGTGATATAACAGCAGAGCATTCATTACATCCTTATTTTCTGTGGATAGAAAATACTTTCCTCTGCTCACATACTCTGGTGAGGACATACAGAAGACACAGCTTGTAGAGTAGAACAATCATGTCTATGAAGAGCAAATCATTCAGATGGCAGATTAATTAAACACACATGAATAGGCTAGCCTACTTTCTGCATTAAATAATGAGATTATAGATGATTGATTTGCTTTATTTCTGATCTATTAGACCTATATTTGCACTTTGTCTGTTTTACAGATTTAATATGTCCAGTGGGCGAAATAAGTATTGAACACACCATGTTTTTTATAGTAATAATATTTTTCAAGGAGCTGTTGACATGGAATTGAAGCAGATTTGGTAAAGAGGTAAGAAACTAGTTTGGTAAGAAACTTTGGTAAGAAACTAGTTATTTATAGTGGTTTAGGAATCGTCTGATTGGTGAATTATGCGTTAGCTAATGAGGACCAGCTGCTATCAATCATAAGCACGTGCTCCTCTCGAAATTAGTTTATAAATAAACTTATATACTTATATAAAAGTGAAGTTCACTTTTTTAATGATGGCAGCTTAAAACGCCTCTCATATGGAGAATGAAGTCACATGCATTGCTCAGGTGTGAGTTTCTCATAGACTTCAACAGAGTGTCAAAACCTTGATGGTTCTTTGGGTCTCGTCTATTAATTCTGAGCTTTATTTTGTATTTTCTACTGGATTGGAATCAGGTGATTGGCTGGGCCATTCTACAGCTTGATTTTCTTTCTCTGAAAGCATTTGAGAGCTTCTTTGGCTGTGTTTTGGATCATTGTCTTGCTGAATTGTCCACCCTGGTTTAATCTTCATCCTCCTGCTAATGTAGATGTTGGACTGAAGCAGCTGATATTCATATACACTGAGGAAGGGCAGAGGGTTGCTGAAGAACTAGAGAGATTTCAGCTGCTGTCTGGGCTTTCACTGCTGAACTACACCTCCCTTTTTTCATCTGTTCAATACTTTTCCCTTTGTCATTTCATTATACTGCACACAACTTCATTTGTAAAGTAATTAGTTTTGTTTTTCTTTTCTTGCATATATGAATTTCTTTGGTTATCAACATCCGGTAAAAAATTTCAACTCAACGCACTTTTATGAATATGTTTTCTGAGAAAATTGTGACATGTTCAATACTTACTTCACCGTATATGCTTTAATGTTTATAATATAATATAAAGAAAGTAATTAAATTACGTTTCTTTGATTAAAAACATTATGCAAAGGATCAGGAATTGCTCGCACAAATAAAACAAACCATCTAACACATGCAACGTGATCATGCAACATTTTCAAGGCAAAATTTAGCATCTGTACATGCCGCTTTGAACAGAATAATTATTAAAAGCACATTAAAGACTATAACCATTAAATAAAACATTCACAAAGCTGCATCTTATGGAACAACACAAATTTACGGGCGCTGCATGAGCTTTAGATTGACAAAAATAAAACAGATTTATAAAATCTGAATTACAGAGGAATTTAGCGAAAGAGTAAACATACTGGGATTGTAAAAGAACATTCTACTTTACACATTCTTTAAACTCCAATACAAAAGTTAAAATTATAAATGACAAAGGCTAAGATTATGAGTCTAAATCTGTTTATGAATGAGAGGTGGAGAGAATGAGCTGTTTAGTTTCACCTTCTGATAATAAGCTAAAGCTAGCACTGAGCTGCTCAGCCACACGCTAAAAACACTTCAACTAAAACACACAACACTTGTTGGTTATACCCGGGATGCACAATGAATCTAGCAGTGCGTTCTTTTAATCTAATGTTTGTGAAGCGAGCGCAGATACTGCTCATGTTGATGGAGACACCCTGCTGCAACATTCATTTATTACAGTGATCACACTTAGCTTTGCCATCGTTCTTCACCACATGCAGCCTTTGAGCACATGTTGCAGTCCATCTCTAAACTATGTTCAGATTATTAAAGCTGCTCGCCAGTTCCTGACGGATTACCAAGTGAAAAAATACACACGTGTGCACAGGAATTGATAAGAGAAATCAAAATGTTCATGTTATAACAAGTATCTGAATATTAATCCAAGTCTCTGATTCCAGAATCTGAATCCATCTTCAATCCCCAACCCTATTCCTGACCTGATATTGGAGGATTCTTCAGCACAAATGGAGGAAGAAGTTTCTCTGCTCAGCTCAAATGCTGAAACTGTACAGTGTGTCCCGCTTAATATCACAACTGACCCAATACACTCCAACATTTACAGAGGAGATTCATTTCACACTCAATGATTTGCTCTTCATAGACATGACTGGAATACTCTACAAGCTGTATCTTCTGTCTGTCCTCACCCCATAACCCTCACAGAAAACTGAAGATCAGAAAAGAGCTTTCTAGTGTCTTTTTAAAGCCATTCAGTGGAAAAGCACAAGGCCAGTGATGCTCCACATACTTGAGTTTGTCCAGTGTGTAGTTTGGATCCTCCAGTTGTTCAGAGAGCAGCTTGACTCCTGAATCTCCTGGATGATTGTAGCTCAGATCCAGCTCTCTCAGGTGTGAGGGGTTTGAAGTCAGAGCTGAAGACAGAAAACCACAGCCTTCCTCTGTCACCATACAGCCAGACAATCTACAAACACAGCAAGTCCATGAAGATATTATGAAGAAGCTGACTGCTGTTTCTGCTCATGTGAACAGCAGTGAGGAACACACACACATCCTGATTAGCTCTCCTTATTGATCAACCCCTGAGATCAGCAAAGACACTCACATACTCAACAAGGACTCAAGATAATCTCTTTTAACTGTACAGAGCAAAGGCTGTAAAGGCTGTACTTTGATTTGACCATACTCGCAATAACAACAATTTTGTGCTTTTGTAAAATAAAAAACAAACAATGCTCTTTGTCAACTCAAACTTTGTGAACAATTTTCTGAAACACATCTAAAATAATCAGAATCTCAGCAATACCTATCTCACACAGAGAATATTTTTTGCAGAAAGCTTGACAGCATTTTAAATGAACCACTTTAAATTTAAAACAAATGTTCACTCTTTATGTTTCCATTAGATATAATTATATTTTATTGTATTAGACAGCAACCTAACTTTTGAAAATCATATCTCCCATTTCACAAAAACCTCCTTCTTTAAGCTGAGAAATAACACTAAGCTATGAAGCATGCTATCCATCTCAGATGCACATGACTTCTAGGCTGGATTACTGTAATGCTCTGCCCAGCATCCTCTATTAACAAACTTCAATTAGTACAAAATGCAGCTGCCAGAGTTCTTACCAGGTCTAGAAAATTTGATCACATCACCCCAATTTTATCCTTCTTACACTGGCTGCCTGTTAAGTTTCGTATTGAATTTAAAATATTGCTTCTTACATATAAAGCTTTAAATAGTATAACTCTTGTTTATCTAACCAACTTTCTATCTCGTAACAATGCAACTTGCCGTTAAGAACTCTAAACTCTGAGAATAGCAAAGTCTACTAAAGGAGGTTGAGCCTTCTTATTTATGGCTCCTAAACTATGGAATAGCCTTCCTGATAATGTCTGAGGCTCAGACACACTCTCTCATTTCAAAACTAGATTAAAGACCTATCTGTTCAGTAAAAGCATACACACAATGCATCACAAAACTATATGATGCATGAGTGGGCTTCATGCATGTGAGCGTGCTTGACAAATAACATGTAGGACACACTCCTCCTGTCTTAATGCACCAGGCATTTTGTTAAAATACTTAAATGCTTTATATGTTTGTTTCTATGTTTGTTTATATAACTCATATTTTCCTTTATAGCACTTCATTCTCTCATTTACATTTAATATAGCCTTTTATTCAAATACATTATGAACCCACCATGGAGGAAAACACTTCATTAAATGTGTACATATAGACAATCTATATGCTGTAAAATTGCAGGTTAATTATGTTTATATATAATACTTTGTATTTGATTGTAATTTTAACTTAATTTGATTGCAATGTTATATGCAATGTAATATGTTAATCTTTTGTAAAGCTGCTTTGAAACAATAACTATTGCAAAAAGCGCTATACAAATAAACTTGAATTTAATTAATATGAAACTAAAGCACTGTGCATCTTTCCAATCTGTGCTCATTATCTGTAATAAGCTCACACACCTTGCTCTGTTGTTAGGATAATCTTATGAACATCTAAACCCCTTAATCTTTCCTGATAAAAATTAAAAAAAAATAAAATCATCAGGAGTCTTCAGTTTAATCTACTTTTCATGCTTACTGGAAGCAGATCTGCTGTGAGGAATAAACCACATTTTATCACATCCTTGTAAATGTTTTGTTTCTTTTTCTGCCAGTCCACTGAACAGGGCTTCACGTTTATTAACCCAATATTTTACTATCTTTTTGTAGTCATTGTAGAGTGGAGAATCATTTACCTCAGTGTCTCCAGTTTACAGTGTTGACTCTTCAGTCCATCAGAGAGAAGCTTCACTCCTGAATCCTGCAGGTCATTGTTACTCAGGTCCAGCTCTCTCAGGACACAGTTTGAGGATTGTAGAACTGAAGACAAACTCTCACAAGAACGAACAGTGAGATTACAGCACTGTAGCCTGTGTAGAGGACAAAAAGGGCATTAAGGACATTGTATTATTTTTGTGTGAGTGTGCATGTTATTATTAATGTCCCTTTTAGAAGTGATTTCTCCTTATAGGGAACAAATTTCTTTAATGATCACATCGTGGGAGCACTGGAAAACACTGAACACATGGATTTTGACAGAGGCAACTCTTTGCTCAAAGATTGTAAGCTTATCAAAGCCTTTTACATTGCATGTTCTGCAGACTGTCAGTGCGCAGCCATGGAAGCTGCGACCATTTTTCTTTCTTTTTTTTTTTCCGCAATGTGACGCAGTTTCTAGTGAGACAAAATATTAAATGAGAAAAGTGAGCATGACCAGTGGGCATGGCTTTTTTCTACTGCAAGCTTATTGGATGTATTAAAGTAGGCATTTCATTCAGAAAGATTGGGACATGGGTTTTAGAAGAGTTTTTCAACTTAACAGACACCTCCCGCTCACCATTTTGTTGTCAAAACTGACAGTTGGAGGGGTGTGGTTAAGTATGTTACCCACGCCCAATACCTAAAACATACGTAATTTCACAATTTAAAGCTCACCTAGGTTACCCAGGTTACCCCTTTTTTCAGATTTATTATGAATCTTTTGTGTCTCCAGAATTTGTCTGTAAAGTTTCAGCTCAAAACACCAAAATCAGATTTGTTATTATTATACCTTTTATAAGGTTCTCTTTTATACATTTTTGCACCGGGTGGCGGATTTGCTGTACTGCGCCTTTAAGGCTAGTCCTCCCCGCCCACCGTTTCTACATGCCTTTCTGCATGCCTCAATTTCCTCCTTCGGCAGATTCAAACTACAGACAGACTTAAAGGAAGCAGATCTCACGTAGCATTTGTGAGAAATACTACAGTAAGAACTTTACCAATCAGTATATCATGCATTAGTTGTGTTAGATTAGATTAGATTCAACTTTATTGTCATTACACATGTACAAGTACAAGGCAATGAAACATACACAGCGCGGACACGACACGCACATACACACAGATAGCGCATGTTTAACTTTGCACTCTGTTTGCACGCAAATGTGACAGGGTACAGGTTAATCTCCACTGCTGTATGGATATCTGTTATGTTAATATGCAAAATAAACCTGATTTAACATCCACAAACCGGGACTGAAGCGTCTTTCTTTATAATTGTTCTGACACGCGGCTGTGCTGATGAAGTAAAGCTGAAGTAAATCGCTGTAATTCATTACACACATGCTCTGTTTTAAAAACATTTTAAACTTGTAAAACTCACTCTTGATGATGATTGATGATCCAAGCGAACTGAACACACCTTTTATTCCCGGTTGCTTTGCGCTCGTCCTCTCTTGTTGATATGATTATACACGTGACTTCCGGGACATGTTAATATGTACAGCTGTTAATCAATTCGGTGGGCGGGGGGACTGCACTCCTAAGTCAAGACTGTGTATTTATATCACCCCAATATGACCGCCTATACACTATATCTACACAAATGTCTATCCAAACAGCTTGAAAAGTAGATTTTTCACCATAGGTGCCCTTTAACTGAAAAAATACTCTAATTATTCCTATGATTAACATTCCATAAAGTTGATTTTCTTGTCAATAAAATGTTACTTTTTCCTTTGCTGCTTGCTTTTACTGAAGTGATCCCATTAACATATTGAAATGATGTTCAATAGTCAAACTCTTCATTAAACACCAATCATTGCAAGCATAGACTGTAAAAAATATGGATATGGTATCCGTGACGTCACCCATAGGTTTTTAAAAAGAGCAAATGAAGCTACAAGTGGGCGTGGCCACTTGTCACCATTTTGTTCGTGAATCATTGCACCAACTAAGGGAATTCAAAAAAGGGAGCCACAGATGCCTACTAGCCTTTTCCTTAAACAGGCTTTTCTTTTGGAGAAACGCTCAATACTTCACGCACTCAACGACCACAGCTTTGCTCATGTAGCAGAAGGGGCGGAGCTATCGGCTGCACATGTTGAATAATTAAGATTTATTTTGAATTGTGAAAGCAGTATTCTATGATCGTGATTATAGCACCTCCCGATTGTAAACATGATTTTAGTCATGGAAGGTATTATTTAGTAGTTTGGTTATTTATTTCACTTATTTGGCAACCGTCAAACGCCATCAGGGAAACTGAATTTCCGCTTAGTAAAAAAACATTAGTGTTCTATTTGGGATGACACTACATACATATACTATACAGTTGAGTGTGTAAGTGTATAAGTACATAGGGCATACGTGCATAGTGTGCCATTTGGGACACAGCTGGTAACGTTTCAGATGACTTTTCTATAGCCTACAGCTAATCAATCTGTCAGATTCTGGAGTGCATTTGAGATCTAAATAAAGTTATAAATGATCTTAAATAAAACAAATACTTTTATAGATATGGTATAAATATATAATTTTACTCACCTGGGAAATGGAGGCCACTTGAATGGTTTGTGAGCACAATTAAGTGCACACAGCATTCCATATTAGCTGATAATTGTAAGAAATAATTCAAAAAGGCAGCTGACTGTGTAAAGCCACATAAAACAAAACAAATACAATGTATATGCGGTCTTCAGTGGCTAATCAGTCGGAATGGCCATTTTAACATTGGGGTCAATAGAAATCTGCTCTATTATGGAGTCAGGCCTAGCAGAATTTCGATGAATTGCAGTTTCAGTGTTAGCTTCACGAGGGAGAACGAGATGTTGCCGCTTGATTGCAAGAAAGGAAAAGCCTTTTATTTTCAGTTTTTATTTATCAAAATAATAAAAAGAGAAGATAATCTGGATCAAAATGGTCCAGAGATGAAAGAGAATAAATAACACAAACAAAGTTACTAACAATGCTTTTCTGCAGCACGTTTAAAAGTTGCATCTCAAGGCACTTTACAAAATAGAATGAAAACGAAATACAGTTATAATAGAAACATAGAAAAGACTTCCCAAGATGTCTGCCTGCCCAGAGTCACTTTACAGGATGGCTGCCATGACCTCAGCTGTTACGGTGGCCCCATCAGGGCCTCCATCTGTTATGGATCTTAAGCCACAGTCCTCTGATTTTGTAGATGCCACTTCAGTGGTCCCAGGAATGTTAGTGAATTCGATACTCAGACAATCCACGAGTGTTTGAAACCTCCAGAAAGCTGGGCTCTTGCTACACCTGCATCCTCATAAAGGATTTTGCTGGCTCTGCTATAGCTGTGTCCTCCAGTTGTTTATCCTGCTACACAAGATCCCTGGTTTAATGTCCAGTAGTCCCTGCCTTGTCTTTGTGCTCCTCCCTGTCCACCTTCCTGTCAGTTTCCCCCTCACCATCTGTCCTGTACCCTGTCATGGTTTTATTAACTTGACTCCTGACCCTCACCCCTGTCAATGGTCAATGGTTAGAGGTTTCCAGCTTTCTTCAAATAAATATTATTTTATGTTCAACAGGAGAAAGAAACATTTAGAAAGGTTTATAACCCCTTGAGGGTGAGTAAATAAGTAAATTTACAATGCTGGGTAAACTATCCCTTAAACAACAACTGCCAATACATTTGAAGAAATAGCATTGCAATAACTGCAATGTTATTAAAAACACTAAAATATTAAGTAATAAACAATTATTCACAGTATTTTTAAATGCAGACAATATCAATATTGTGCATGTTCATTAACATTATGTATTGTATTATTTAAAGGACACATATTTTAAAGATTTAAGATAAGTGTTTTGTTTCTCCAGAATGTGTCTGTAAAGTTTAAGCTCAAGTTACCCATCAGATTATTTATCATACCTTTGTGTATATTGGAAATTTGAACTGTTTTGATTTTGTAGCTGTTTTTGTTGCCAGTGCCTTTTTTGGCAATGAGCTAGTTCTCCCTGCCCACTGTTCCCATGCGTGTGTCAGAGCCAAAGAGGTCACTCACTATTGCTATGATGGGTGTAGCTTCTCCTGCTGTGTCTCATGCATAAGCAGCACAGTGACAGACAAGAATGAAGCAGATCGTCCTTTCTACAGTAAGAACTTTATCAACCGTTATTTGATGTATTTGTTGTGGAGTTAATGCAAGCCTTTTTACAACAACGAGTCACACACAATGTTGTTGAAAAGTTCACATTTAGCTTTGCACTGTTTTGGCACACAAATGTGACAGGATACACGTTAATATACACTGCTGTATGTACATCTTTTATGTTAATGTACAAAATAAACCTGTTTTAAGGTCAATGAACCGTGATTGAAGCGTCTTCTTTTATAATCATACTGAAATGCAGCTGTGGTGAAATATTACAAAGTGATTTTACTGTCTTTATTACAAACATGCACTGTTTAAAAAACATTTTAAACTTGTAAAACTCATTCTTGAGGTGCTGTTTAATCCCAGTTGCTTTGCGCACGTCCTGTCTTGTAGATATGATTATATGCGTTACTAAGGAGACATGTTAATTTGCGCTTTCAATCAATTTGTTGGGCAGGGAAACCGCACTCCTAGATCATGTTGTGGTGGACCTCAAAATGAGAGGGATTTTGATCCAATATTTAACGACAGAAAATTCAAAAAAAAGAGACTTATTGTGTTTCTATCACTCCAGTATGACTGTGGACAAACTATATCTACACACAGTTCTGTCCAAACAGCTTACAAAAGATTATTTTCACCATAATTTCCCTTTAATATAGGAAAATGTCTATTTCTTAGATGAAAGAAAGACTTTGACTTACAGAGCTTGCTTGGAGGTTTTGATAACTGGTGATAGTCTGATGAGACACTCATCTGATCTCTTGAATTTCTGCAGCTGAAACTCCTCCTGCTCCTCCTCTGAGGTCAACAACACAAAGACCAGAGCAGACCACTGGGCAGGAGAAAGGTCAGCAGATGACAGACTTCCTCTACTGAGGTGAGACTGAATCTCTTTCAGCAGCGTTTGATCATTTAGTTCATTTAGACAGTAGAACAGATTGATGGATCTCTCTGGAGACAGATTCCCTTCAAGTTTCTGCTTGATGTATGCAATTATTTCCTCTTTGCCCTGGTCACTGTCTTCCTGCTGTGTCAACAGGCCTTGTAAGAGTTGTCGATTGGACTGGAGTGACAGACCGAGAAGGAAGCGAAGGTAAAGGTCCAGATGTCCATTGTCACTTTCCAGAGCCTTGTCCACAGCTGTCTTCAGCAAATTCCTCATAGACGTATTTCTGCTTATTTCTGCTCGTTTCTTGTCACTATCTAGAAAAAGATGTTGATAAAGGGCTGCAATGAACTCCTGAATGCTCAAGTGAAGAAAGCAGTACAAGGTACCAAGAATGATTACCATCTCCTCCTTAAAGATCTGGGTACACATGCCTGAGTACACTGATGCCTTATAGACGTCAATGCCACAGTCTTTCAGATCGCTCTCATAGAAGATCACATTGTTTCTTTCCAGCTGCTGGAAGGCCAGTTTCCCCAGTGAAAGGATGAGGTTTGGATCCCAGGAGACATCTTGTGTGTTTTCTCCATCATACTTTCTTCTGCTCTGCTGGATCTGAAAGCGGAGAAAGTGTGTGTACATCTGTGTCAGAGTCTTGGGAGATTCCTGCAGTGTTTCAGCATGAGCCCTGTGTTTCAGTTCAGTATTTCTGTTCTCCTTTAAAATATTCTGGAGAACAGTGGCTGAAATCCAGCAGAAGACTGGGATGTGGCACATAATAAAGAGACTCTTTGACTGTTTAATGTGATCAATGATTTCTCTGGCCTGATTCTGATCTGTAAGTCTCTTTCTGAAGTACTCCTCCTTTTGGGCATCATTGAATCCTCGTATCTCTGTCAGCCGGTCGATACAGTCAGCAGGAATCTTACTAGCAGCTGCTGGTCTGCTGGTGATCCAGATAAGAGCAGAAGGTAGCAGATTTCCCTTGATGAGGTTCGTCAGGAGAACATCCAGAGAGACTGCAGACGATACATCACGACATGTCTCATTACCAGCAAAGTTTAGAGGAAGACGATATTCATCCAGTCCATCAAGGATGAACAGGACTTTGAATCGTGTTCTTCTTGTAAGGTTCAGTTCTTCGGTCTCTGGGAAAAACTGAGTTATAAGGTCTTTTAAACTTTGTCTTTCTTTCTCTTTTAAGTTCATCTCTCTGAATGGAAGAGGAAATATGAAGCTGATGTCTTGATTTTCTTTTCCTTCAGCCCAATCCAGAACAAACTTTTGCACAGAGACTGATTTCCCGATGCCAGCAACTCCTTTTGTCAAGACAGTTGTGATCGGCTTGTCTTGTTCAGGTGCTTCAAACAAGTGTTTGCATTCAACCTGTATTTCTAGTGACTGATGACGTCTGGAAGCAGCTTCAATCTGTCTGATCTCATGTTCAGTGTTGACCTGTTCACTTGCACCCTGAGTGATATAGAGATCCGTGTAGATGTTATTCAGAAGTGTGGAGTCTCCTTGCTGAGCAATTCCTTCAAACACACTTTGATATTTCTTCCTCAGACTGCTTTTTAACTGATTGATGAAGAACAGCTCACCTAAACACAGGAAATAAAACAGTTTTAGCATTCACTTTTTCAGCTACATTGTAAAAGTCTTCAGTCTCTTTACTAATCGTTTCAGCCTATCAGTAGATCAGGCTTGGAGCTGTAGTTTTACTCCTTAATGATAAAACATATTAATGTGATTTAAACATGGATAAATGCATTAGTAGTGCTGGTATAGAGGAATTGTGACAACTGACAAAATGTGCAGTTTGTGACCCTGTTTGAAGAAGATACTTTTTCAATCTAATTTGTATGTGTATATGATTATATATACTTCTGACAGTTGTTTTGATGTACCATTTTAGATGATTACATAATACAACAAAGTTTATTGTAAGTTTCAGTGATAATAGGGCATTTTTTTCTGCAGAAAACCTTTTTGTACCTGCATCTAAAAATCACAGGTGACAGCTGTCAGGAAGTTTGGAATATGCTTGTTTGATGCAGTGAAAGATCAAATATTGACAGTGGGGCTCTGCGATATGGAGATGTTATTAAGACTGGTTCAATACTCTACACCAGGGATCACCAAACTTGTTCCTGGAGGTCCAGTGTCCTGCAGGTTTTAGCTTCAACCCCAATCAAACACACCTGAACAAGCTAATCAAGGTCCTACTAGGTATACTTGAAACACCCAGGCAGGTGTGTTGAGGCAAGTTGGAGCTAAACCCTGCAGGGCACCGGACCTCCAGGAATGAGATTGGTGACCCCTTGCTTTACACTATGGATAACCATTTGTGTACCAAGGATCACTTGACTTTTCTATTTACCATAACATTGAGGAATAATTTAGAAACATGTCACTACAGATGAGACAAAGTTTTCTTTGACTTTCCCATCTTCACGATGTTCATAGTTTAATTAATATTGCTATATTTTTATTGTAGAAGAACATGAGTTGTTTGTAATGATGTTATTTCTGACGTGTGGATACAGAAGATGTACAGTTTATGTTATCGATATAAAGGAAAAGATCAAGAGTTCAAAAGAAAAAGTTGGCTGTAACATTTTATTAAGTTTAGAAAAGGTATATCTTATGTGAAAACCCACCCAAAAAATCTGATAATTAAAAAATATGATATTTGTAAGTGACAGTATGACCGATGGCCATGAGTCTCTTACCCTCGAGAGTATCAGCAGCTTGATCTTGCTTCATCTCTCTCAGGAAGAAGAGTGTGAGATCAAGAGCTGCTTCTGTGATTCTGCATCTGTTCTCATTAAAGTCCTTTACAAACTCTTGTCTGTTTTCTTCTTGTAAGATTTTCACAAACTTTTCCAGTTCATTCTTCAGAAATATGATCATTTTGCTCTCAAGATTCTATGATTGAAGAAAAGAGAAGTACAACATTTTACCAAAATCACAGAGTTTTACATCCACTAACTCAATAATTGAAAATACAATAAATAATTCTACAGGTTTGTTGAATACATGATTCTTATTAGCTGATGCAAATTTAAAGGTTATTTTAAATAAACAAAAAGCTAAAGTAGACCCAGGCAGGTTTTGGTGCACTGCAATTTCATCACTGTGCTGAACAATTTCAGATATTTCACCACAACAGTCAAAAAACACATCACAATACAACAGAAGGCTTTGGATAATAAACTTAAGAAACTAGTCCTAACAGTAGCCGTTTAAGAACAAATACAAACAGTGGCTTTAGCTGTGGGAACCATAGTCTAATAAACATCTAAACAAAGACAACTTGACTGAAAACAAGGCTACATTTGAGCTGTCAGTGAAATCTAATAGTTATCTAAGATTAGCCCAAAACCATACTAGTCATAAAATACAACTGAATTAATGCACATGTGAAAAATGTTGCCAACTTAGCAACTTTGTTGCAATATTTAGAGACTCTTCAGACCTCCTTTGTGACAATTCTTTTTAAAAAGTGACTAGCGACAAATCTAGATACTTTTTACGGTGTTACTGGTGATTTTGGAGACTCTGATGTGTCCCTACTGTACCATTCCAGCCCTTCTCAATGAGCAGCGGTTGATGTTTTGACACCACCCCTTTTTAAAGCACTCACAGATGGCCCAGTCCTTACACCACAGTCTCTCCCACCTGCAGTCAGAGTAGATCACCCCTCCACATATCAACTGCAAATAATTCATTCATCATTTATTTTCTTATTGGCTTAGTCCCTTTATTAATCTGGGGTCGCCACAGCAGAATGAACCACCAACTTATCCAGCATATGTTTTATGCAACAGATGCCCTTCCAGCCGCAACCCAACACTGGGAAACACCCATACACACTCTTTCACACACACAAACTCATACACTATGGCGAATTTAGCTTATTAAATTCACCTATACTGCATGTGTTTGGAATGTGGGGGAAAGCGGGGCACCCAGAGGAAACCCACGCGAACGGGGAGAACATGCAAACTCCAACTGACCCAGCCAGGGCTCGAACCAGTGGCTCAGACCTTTATATATACACCAGTTTCGGAACTTGTCTGAGTTTTTATCTTGTCTGAGAGATTACTGTAAATGCACTGCACTAGATCTACACCCATTTACTGTATTCAAATGACAACAAATTTAATTAAACTGATATATATCATCGTGCAAATATAAATACCACTGTGACACAAATGGTATAATAATCAAAATAAGGACAATATATTTTATTTAGATTTTGTTAAAAAGTCTTTTATTCTTACGATCACGATTTAAAGTGTTGTTCAACAATATTTACCTCATTAATACCAAACAGGCTATTGTCAGACTACAATTAGCTATACTGAGTAAAATTGGTTGAAATATGAAATATGGACCCTACTTTCAACCAAATGGTCTAGTTTGTTTGGGCTGAGTTTGTGTCAGTAGAAGTTTTGCATTTTCAGTTTTTAAAACACTACACACTGAAATATGAGCAATCATCGTTGGATATTTATCAACTGTCTGTCAGCTTGATACATGAGTTGTCATTTAATAAGTGTCGTGCTGTGCTTCACATGTGTGTTCAGTGTTCACCTGATTTCATGCCATTACGAGTGAGTCTAAATCGGCACAATCTAAACTTGCACTTAAAAAGAATTACTAATTGTGAAGTGAGTGATTTAGGAGCATGTGGGAGGCCATGTCACCACTGCCTTTAATTGAAAGTAATTGTAAAATATTTAAATAACAGAAGCAGCACAAACAAAACTGTATCCGGTACAAACAACAAAGACTATTGAGTTAAATTAGGAGCATGAGGTGTTTAGCTGGAGATGTCATTTTCTTTAATTGAATGTCCAATATTTTTATAACAGAAGCAGCACAAACCAACACAAAAGTAACTAATATATACCAATAAATATTATTTTTAAATCTGAAAAAAGCAGCACAAACGATTAAGACTATTAATTTTGCAGGTGTTATAAATTGGGAGGGGGGCAATTTCACAGAGGTTACACTATACAGTTCTCAAAAGTCTTGTGAATAAATATTCTAGAAGTGAATTATGGAATTACTTCAGTGATTTTGATTATTTTAAATGAGTTTTTCCCACCTGAAAGATACACAGGAGATTGTCTGTGAAACTCTTGTGGCTCCTGTGAGTCTCATCTGGTAACTCATATTCAACACTGTTAAGAAACAACACTACTGTATTAATACATTTAGAGGCAAACAGATACAGATATATCTTACAAACACTGAAAATAATGATAGCTCTGTAGTGCTCATGATAAGGAGATGGTCCTTATAGTGTTAAGCATCTAAAAGACTTTTCAAACAGTAGCTTTTTTAGAAATAAATGTTTTATATACTGTATTATAACAGCTACAGTTTTTCGGAAGCTTTATCTGTATTTAGATACATTTACAAAACAGTTCAGTTAGGAACATCTTCAAGAATCTTTTATGGTCCACAAATGACAGAAATTCAGACAGATTTGAGATGACAAACGTGAAGAAGGCGAGTAAATAATAACAATTCAAAATTGACATGAAAATATAAATAAACTGAAATATAATCTGAATAAGAAACTAAAACTGCCACTCGGTGTTTGCAAAAGTCTTAATGAATCACCAAAGTCATTGATTAATTTGATTTATTCCAACAACTGATTCATTCAGGAATGGCTCTTAACTGATTTGTTGGTTCACAATAATGTTTAAAACAGTCCATGTGTGACCAATAATGTAAAACGCTAAATACCTTTTGACAGAAGATGGTGTTTTCTCACTGAACATTGGTGGATTAAGTTCTTTAGACCAGTCACTCTTCAGAGACACAGAGCTGGACACACATGATGCTGATCTCACACTGAAGACACAAACAGAGGAAAAGGAGAATCAACCTGCTGCAGGCTCTCTTATGAACATTAGAGGGCACAGGGTTTCTGCTGTTTTATGTTCCTGGACTTCACTTCCCATCAGCCCCTGTGCTACTGATTGTCTCTTCTTCTTCTTCTTCTGTGGTATTTTATTGGCAGCTTGCAAACTTGCATTACCGCCACCTTCTGGACTGAGATGTGATCATTAGGGATGTGTGTGTGTATATATATATATATATATATATATATATATATATATATATATATATATATATATATATATATATATATATATATATACTGTATATTAAAAAAAAAAAAAAAATACAAATATTACATTTCTAGATCCTATTTGCTAGCTGTGTTGTTTTCAGAAACTGTATAACTGCATTAACTGTTGAACTTGCTCCAGACAGACTCAATATGTGCTTCAATGTCATGTTCTTAAATACTTTCTGTAACTGTTCTCTTTCTTCTGAATATTTCCTACAAGAAAGTATAACGTGTTTTACGGTTTCTGGTTCATTACAATATGCACACATTCCATTTTGATGTTTCCCAATAATACATAATCCACTGTTTAACCCTGTATGTCCTATTCTTAATCTTGTAAACCATGTTTCCTCCTGCCGTATTAGTAAATTGTTCTTTTGACTATTACCTTCTGTTGAATTTCGAATAAATGTCTGCCTTTTTCATCTTTGTCCCATTTCTCTTGCCATAATCTATTTACTCCATCTTTAATTATTGTTTTTATTTCTGATTTGCTGAGAGGAACCTGTATTTCTATTTGATTTGATTTAATAGCTTCTTTTGCCAGTTTATCCACCATCTCATTACCTTCAATACCAGAATGAGCTGGGACCCATACAAACTGTATATGAATCCTTTGTTGACTCAAGTGGAATATTATCTGATGTACTTCGTTTAAAAGATCCTGTCTGCAAGCAGATTTCCCACTTTGGATACTCAACAGAGATGACATTGAGTCTGAACAGATCACTGGTTTGTATGGCTTGACTTCCTCTACCCATTGTAGTGCTATTATAATAGCCATCATTTCAGCAGAGTAAATGGAGAGGTGATTTGAGGTTCGTTTTTGTATTTTTGCTTTATATTTGGGAATGTATACTGCTGCTCCAGTTTTACCAGTTAATTCTTTTGATGCATCTGTATATATTTGTACTGTTTCATTATACATTATTTCTAAATACTGCTTAACATTTTGATTTTCTCTTTCTGATTTAATTACCTTCTTTATTTCCAGATTTATTACCGGAAAACAAAACAACCAAGGTGGAATTGTACTTATATAGTTATTTATACTACAAGAGATATTACTGATCCCCATTTCTTCTGCCTCTTTGGTACTGCTCCATCCAAAGCTTCTACTATTAGTGCGACCATATTCCCAACATTCATTTAATACCATTTTTGTGGGGTGTGTAGCTGCTTGTCCTTTTAGATTTATCCAATATGTTAAGGAGAGTTGTAATCTCCTGAGATTTAATGGCATCTCGCCTGTTTCAACTTGCAGTGCTGGGATTGGAGAGGTTCTAAAAGCTCCGCAACATATTCGAAGTGCTTTGGCCTGCATCCTGTCAAGTTCAGCTAATGTAGTTTTTGCTGCTGATTTATACATTACACTTCCATAATCAAATACTGAACGAACTATGGCAATGTATATATCTTTCAAAGATGACCCTGTTGCCCCCCAATTATATCCTGCCAAGCATTTTAGTATATTAATTGCTTACTTACTTTAACTGCTTTCTTAAAAATGTATCTATCATATTCTGAACGTGATTTTTGAAGGTAAGCTTACAGTCAAACCATACCCCTAGATATCTTATATCACTAGCTTGTTTAAGATGTTGTCCACATAGTTTAAGGTTTATTTCGTTTTTTTTTTTTTTTTTGGAAAAACAGATAAATTGAGTTTTTTCCACTGATAGATCAAATTCCCACTCCAATGACCATCTTTCAACCTGACTAATTGCTGACTGCATTCTATTCTGTAAGTTACCAATACTGCGGCCCCTTACCTATAATGCACCATCATCTGCATATAGTGTTCTGTTTATCTTATGTTCCACTCCATCAAAAACATCATTTATCATTATATTAAAAAGAACTGGGCTACACACACTTCCTTGTGGAGTGCCATTTTTAATTGAATATGTGCCTGATGTCCTGTTCCCTATTCTAACTTCTATAGTTCTTCCCATTAAAAAAAATCTTTAATCCAATTGAACATTTTACCACCTACGCCCATTTTATTCAGTTTAATTAACAATCCCTCTTTCCATAGCACATCATACGCCTTTTCTATGTCGAAAAAGGTTGCCAAGACTGATTCTCTATTTACTTGTGCCTTTCTAATTTCATTTTCTAAACTTACTACCGGATCCATTGTTGTTCTTCCATTGCGGAACCCACTCTGATAAAGTATAATTATTCCCCTGCTTTCTAAATAATACATTAACCTTTTGGCTATCATTCTCTCCATAAGTTTACATAAGTTAGATGTTAAGGCTATAGGTCTATAACTTGTGATTTCTGATTTATCTTTGCCAGGTTTTCCTATGGGGACTATTACTTAGTGTTTCCATACACAGGGCTCTCTTTAATTCAAACAGTGTGAAATTTGCTTCTAATGGGCTCTCCTCTACATCTTATTTCGCCAAAGCTTCTTTATTTTCTTCAATTATCCTATTTCTATTATTTAGCTCCTCATGTGAGAGATTCTTTGAACTATGTTTCTTTACAAAACCTTTTGCAAGCATATCAGCTTTGTCTTCATTAGTAATTGCTTCAATTCCGTTATTTCTTAATATCGGTAGAGAAAATTCCATTCTTATACCACCCATCTTTCTAATCATTCCCCAGATCTCCTTAATGTGTATTTCTGTCCCAATATTGCTGCAATAATCTCTCCAGTATTTCCTTTTGGCTTCTTTATTGTTTCTCTTGGTTTTTGCCTGTGCTCTTTTATATTCCATTAAATTGTCAAAAGTATGATTTAACTTTACAACTTTGAAGGTTTTGTTTCTATTTTTAACTGCACTTCTGCACTCATCTGTCCACCATGGTACCATGTTCTTTCTCCTAGCCCCTGATGTTTTACCTATTGCTTCTGCTGACTCATGTATTAAGCTTGTGATCATATTGTTTAATTCTTCAACATTTTTACTCATGTTCGGCATGGCCTCAGTTAGTTTACAGCTTGCTTTAAAACTGAACAGTTCCAAATTAGCTTTTCTCGTTTTCCATCTTGTAGCCCAATTATCTTCTAAAATGACATTTTGATTTCTTAGTTTTGTCCAAATTGGATAATGATCACTGTCCATTGTATTACTGCTTACTTCCCATACACACGTTCCTGCCAGTTGCTGTGTAACAAAAGTAAGATCAATTGCTGATTCCCTACTATGAGTAACATATCTTGTGGCTCTTCCATCATTTAAACACACTAATTGTTTATCATATATTATCTCCTCTATGATATCCCTGTTGCTATCTGTTTTTGTACTTCCCCACAATGAGCTATGAGCACTGAAATCCCCTCATACTATTAGTTTAGAGTTTTCTAGCTCACAAATTTCCTCCAGCACTTCACTGGCTCCTGAAAAAGTTATAAAGAGACAGGCAAACGCACTGAACATTCTTATATTAAGCAATGTGTTAACTTATTCATTAGTTAAAATCAATTCAAAGTTAAATACTCATTCAAACAATCAAATAATTCTATAAAAATAATGAGAAACAAGATGATGAGGAAAGGATAAACATTGATTCATGCTGAGATGGATAGGAAGGTATAAATCAGAATCCTCTACGCTCTACAAAAGTTGGCTTACACGCCCAAATAGGGACTTGAACCCTGGAACGTCAGATGAAAAGTCTGACGCTCTACCGACTGAGTTATCTGGGGTCATTGGAGCATAAGCTTAGATTAGCTTGTGACCTGTCAAAGATGCAGCGTGCACTAAAAAGTGGGCTGTACAAAACAGGTGGCAAGAGGTCACCGTAAGGAATCCTGCCGTGACCCGGATTCAATGCAGGATTGCTGCGACCACAATACAGAGTCCTTACCACAATACGATCACAGCGAGTTGTGGCCCCTGTGTGGTATGTTCCTCCCTGTGATATGCCCCTTTCTGTTCAGTGAGCACACGCTGTTGTTTTTACTCCTCCTACCAGCACAACGCTTTTCCCAAGTAACGCTGGAATTGCAAAAAAATTATTACTGTGCACGTGGTCGGCAGGACTCGAACCTGCGCAAGAAGACCCCAATGGATTTCTAATGTACCACCTTAACCACTCAGCTGCGACAACAAGACTGCCATGTTCTCATGCCTAGTACACGTGTTGTGTATCCAGATGAAACTTTCAGCAAGCGATAGCTCACAGGCAAAAGTTGCGGCTCCACAAGAAGAGCCTTACACACCCGAGCAGGAACTTGAAGCCTGGACCCTCAGATTAAAAGTCTGATACTCTACCGACTGAGCTATCCGGGCTCCATGGCAGTGCCTCGCAAGTAGGCAAGGTTTAGGGTTGTGTTCGGCGCAGACCTTTACGGTACACAAAAGTTTACCGTGAGGTGGGGTTTAGACTTGTGGTTGGTGTAGATGTTGCTAAAACACAACAGGTTACTGTGAGGTTGGGTTTATGGTTGTTTTAGGTGTAGACATCAGTAAAACACAGTAGTTTGGACTCCATGTCATGTGGGAGACATTAAAAAGATCAATGACAACTGCAGAAGGTCTTTCTGTTGTTGTGGCAATAAAAAGAGACTTAACCAATTAAACGATTCCTTCCATGCCTTACAAGCGTGACTCGATCAACGCTTACCTACACAGCATGCTGGCATCAAAGGTCCCGTTGCTCATATCGAATCCCTAGTCTTCCACACTTTAGGAAACGTAAACATTCAGGACGTGCCATTAGCACAGCCTGCACTAAAAGGAGGCTGGAGATTACGGATGGCATCACAGAGTGCAACGCCAATGCCACCTTGAAAAGCCTGCCGTGACCCGCATTCAAACCGGGGTTGCAGCGGCCACAACGCAGAGTACTAACCCCTATACGATCGAGCCACAAGACAGCCGCTGGAGCCTCACTCTCTATCAAACGTCTTTGAAAATGGAGGGCCCCCAGGGCGCTGTGAGCTGGCACGCGCTGCGGTTTTATTTTTGTCGCTTTTCTCTACCAGCACATCCCTTTTCCCAAGAAACACTGGAGTTGCAAACAATCAAGGAAAGTCGCAAACTAAATCCTGCGCGCAGCCTGGAATTAGTCAGCAGGATTCGAACCTGCGCAGGGAGACCCCAATGGATTTCAAGTCCATCGCCTTACCCACTCGGCCACGACTACGAACCTTGACCTTTCCATTGTGCTCTTGCCTAGCGCATTGGACGTGCTGCCCGATGACATGTAGAGCAAGCAAGAGCTCACCAGCAATAGATGTCGCTTGTAGGGATGGTATGCAGTTTAACCCAAAGAATGACCAGTCTGTCAGACGAAGAAGAGCCGGAGTCAGAGATTTATATAAATAAATAAATAAAGTTTACTGAAGATAGTTTGCAGTTACATCAGCAGAAGCCAGCTTCAACACTCGCCATGAGTTCCTAGGGCGCTCTGCTTACAATCACAAATCAATAACAATTATACTCTCACATAAGGTCATTAACTGCGTCACGCATATAGGTGTTCTAACCTAATTGGATAAAACACAGATAGACTAGGAAAATTTCCACGTGGGGTGCGTGCGTACAATTCTGAACAGTATCTCAAGCATAAACGTCAGACATCCACTAGACTGTTTAGAGCTGACTCCAGACCTGTGAAACGGATCCACAATCAAATAGAACATACACACTTAAAGTATAATCTGTTTCTTATCCGAGGCTGAGTGTAGTCTCAGCCGTCTTTATCAAAACTGGTTAAAAAACGGTATGATCTACATTCAGGCAGTTATATCCTTAATACACAAAGTCTATCTTTAATTAAATAGTAGAATCACCTTAAAATAATTAAGCGTAAAAACAGCAAAATCCCTCAAGACATTTTGGATAGTAATTACTCATATAATTAACAATGGAGACAGTTGCTTCCGGTCCTCAGCCCTCAGCTCCACTCAAGGTCTCCGTGACCTCTGACCTAGTTTGGTGGCTCCTGAAAAAGTTATAAAGAGACAGGCAAACGCTCTGAACATTCTTATATTAAGCAATGTGTTAACTTACTCATTAGTTAAAATCAATTCAAAGTTAATTACTCATTCAAATAATCAAATAATTATATAAAAATAATGAGAAACAAGATGATGAGGAAAGGATAAACGTTGATTCATGCTGAGATGGATAGGAAGGTATAAGTCCGAATCCTCCGAATTCTAATTTACATAATGCAGTTTAAATGCACCAACTTAAAAGATAATGTATGTATGAAAATGTATGCATGTATGTATGTATGTATGTATGTATGAAAGTCCAAACAAGTCTAAAGAGAGTCTTTTTAATTGTCTGGCCAGATGCTGGACAGTACCACTTTCCCTTAACCTGGGAATGGCGTGTAAGTTTGCTTTTTGGGTGGCCACATGTTTTACAATGATAATGATAATGATAATGTTCTTTTGTGTGACACTTCTTTGGTGGCTCCCCTTTTTCCAAGCACGCTGACGATTCAGAGGCGGTGGTGGAACTGATGGCTGTTGGCCTGCTGGAAGGTGAGACCATCCCGTGGAGGAAAAGAAGACCATTGTGGAGACGATGGTGATGGAGCTGGTGGAGCTGATGTCTCTTGGCCTGCTGGAAATGACCATCCTTGAGGCGGTGGTAGAGCTGATAAAGCTGACGGCTGAGACCAACCCTGAGACGGAGGTGGAGCTGAAGGTGGCGGCTGAGACCATCCCTTAGGGGGTGGTAGAACTGAAGCTGATGGCTGAGACCATCCCGGAGGCGGTGGAGCTGATGGTGGATATGATGGAAAAGAACAATCTGAATGTCCTTGCCTGGAATGCCAACCAGGAAAGTGCTAAGCCCCAGGCTAGAAAAAATGTGTGCCAGATGGAGATGCTTCTCCTTGCCCAGTGTCTATGGGTGTAATGGAAGCTGCTGCAGTTCCAGTTCTTGAATATTTTCGAGCTTTATTGCCAGGTATGTTTACACATACGAGGAATTCGTTTTCGTGACAGAGCTTCTACAGTGCAACAGAATTACAGAGACAGGACAAAAAACAGATAATAAATATATTTAAAAAAATAGAAGTAGAGAGTGCAAATATACAGATTGACAAGTGTATGCATGTGTTTATTACTATATACAACGTTATATGTGCAGCTGTTATGTGTCAGGAAATTATTTAAAGAAATATAAAGCATGTAGTTTGCAGTGTAATTTAAGAGACAGAAAAGAAGAGCTGGCTTCAGATAGCATCAGCCATCTGTTATACATTACTGTTAATGATGTTCATAATTCCGTTAAAACTAAATTTGCAATCTCACAACTCATCAGTAAGAATCAAAAATCAAGAGGTTATTAATATTACAGCAATAAGGTACTGTAAGCAGTAACAGTTCTGTGTAAAGCTGTTGTGAAAAAACTGTGCACTTTTATTGCAACTAATGTAAAAATTAATTCGGACATATGAGTAGTTAGTTTCATATTTGCTTCTGAAGAGCAGTCGTTCATAGTAATATGCTACTTAAGGGATTGTAAGAAGCCCAACTTACCATGATAACACTGTAGTAGTGTTGACTTTAACTAGCACCAAGTTGGTCTTGTCCAGAATCTCTCTGCAGTCCTCAACCAGCTGCTTAATGTGACTGTACATCATCACAATTGCTTGAGGAATGGATAAGATTTTGCCCTTTTGGTCTTTGGGCCTGTTTCTTGCTTCCCTGAACTCCTTCAAAAGCTTCAGCGTCACACATTCTGAAACCCTGTTGACATTACGTCTCTGGGCAGCCTGGCCATGAATCATGAACAGTCTGTGGATATAAAAATGCTTTGAATAAATTATGGATGATCTGTATTTAATGTCTCATTACAGTTTATTTTAGACATATAGATTAAATTTTTACATAGGCAGCATCAAAAGACTAATGTCAAATTGTTGACCAAGGGCTAAGCCACTGCGCTTCCGTGAAGCTCTCCAAGGACCTTCCAATACCTTTTTCTTATTCTGAAGTGAATACTTGGAGGGGGACTGGTCAATGGCATCCAAACATGAATACAATCACAAGATCTCTGCTATCTCGTTGGTAGATAAAGCAGTGATAGTGCAGTTGAGGCTGACGAGATACCCTGCCAAGTTGTCCACTGCATCCCATCCAGAAACACTCCTTAAGTCACATCTACTGTCCTGGGCCTCAAAGACAGCTACTGGAGGTTCAGGATCACCAGCTGCAAGGTCAGCTGCATGGCACACAATTGTGTCAATTTCACTGTCATCTTCAGGCTCCTCTGCAGGAATTTCAGGCATGTCATTTTGATGTGGAGTCAACTGGTCTCCTCTATTGGACTGAGCCAACAAGTACTCCACTGCAATGCGCTCACCTGCAATATTTTTAACACATTTAACACAGGAGACAGAGAGAGCAATAATCCAATGCTTTGTCCTGAGACATACTCTTACCATTGGGTTTTCCTGGAGGGGTGAATTCTGGCATCAAAGCCCTACCAAGGACTCGTTGGCTTATGCTATTTAAATAAGACATTAAGCACACATCAAATGTCCTGATGTTTGAGGTCCCCGCCACAGACACAGCTTCTTTTCTCCGGCTCATGTTCCATCTCGAGGACCCCTCTAACATGTACATTTGTGTGTGCATGTTATTGCATCTCCATCCTAGGAATTAAAAAATCAGGTAACAGTTATTTTAAACTGAGAAAACTAAAATTTTATGACAGTAATAGAACAGTAACATAAAATACAGAGACAACTATGGTTGTAAATTCCATGATAACAACTTAAATCAATAAATTTAATAAAAAGAAGCCAAATCCAGATAGTGGCCAGGGTACAACTATAATGCTTAAACAATAGCAGTAGTTTACTTATTTGCTAATAAGCTTAAAAATATACAGAACATTTTGCAATCTAACACTCAAAATTTACCAGGAATGAAGGCACAATGATGGCAGTGAAAACTTTCCAGTGAGGATGACCCCCTGCCACATCTAAGCACATTTAGGACTTTACCACCCTTCTGGAGTGTCCCTGTCTTTGTGTATAACTCCACATGGGGAGGGTCCTGGATGCCCTCCAGGTGTTTTTGTAGTGTCTCTCAGACATGGTCCATGCTGTCAGGGTTAACCAGACGAAGACCTGTGGTGTCAGTAAGCTCCCACACTGACTCCAGCAGCCCTGAAATCATGACCCGAATCTCCTCAGTCTTAGTGTTCGCCGCCTACAATGCTTTGCGAGTTGACCTGGGCAGTAGGAGTCAGTAGGAGTCTGTGCTCCATGGCTACTCTTCCACTCCCCTCTTTTGGCTGCCTTAAGTTATTTCACATCCTCCTGATCCCACTCAAATGTACAAGAGGAAAGTTTTGAACAAAAAATTCTATAGAGAGGGTGGTGCTTTGTAGTAAAGCCACAGTTGAATCTTCTTATAAAATGGAAGATATCTAGCCCAACAATAGACTTTCATGGCCGGAAAAGATTTAGCACCACAGGTGCACCTGTGAAAAAAATAAATGTTAGAGGGAAAATATAAAATAAGAAATCATGCATTTGATTTGATTTCAATTCACAATTCATTTTCATTTACAATTTAAAAATAATTACAAATAAAGACACATTTATCAAGATGATTACACAAAAACTTAATTTAATCAGAAATTAGTTCATTACAGTTTGTGGTAAAAATTCAGAAATGAAAAGAAACTGCATTTTGTTGTTGATGTTGTTGTTCGGATATTTATTTCTTTTTAAACGTAAAAAGTCAAATGTTTTAAATACAATTATAATTATAATATTTATAGTTATAAAATACATTAATGATGGGGTCAGTATTTATTAATTAATTATTGATTTTCATCATCAATAGGGAATGGAGGATTTTTAAGATTTTAAAGATTTAAAATTTTTGTCAAATGCACTGCACATTTAATATGATTTCAGCTGACTGACTGCAGCAATCCCGGTCAACATAGATGACCTCAGGCTCTGATTCCCCAGCATTCTGGTAGCGTCTGACGATGCCCTGGCACAGCTCCTTCAGTCCTGCACCTTCAGCTGTTGTAAGAACACTGTTCAAAACCTGACCAAGCTCGTTCCCAATGTTAGTCATCCATGCAGCCGTGTCCCCAATGGCACCAGCCACCTTTTTGGTAACCTCAAAAACAAACATAAAAAACGTAGACATTTTGGCAGGCCTGATATATGTTTCCTTTTTTTTTTTTGTCACAAATGCACACACTTTGATTACAATTAAATTAAATCTATTCTAATTATTTACATGAATTGCTAAAGATAAACCTTATAGTCAAACCTTCATGTATTGTCCTTTTTTGTAGAATCTGTTTTCAGGATATGGCCATAGGTGGAGGTAATCACCCCTTTCACCTCATCCAGATGGCTGACAATGTCCGATGTGAACTCCTTCAAAATGCTAAGAGGGTGCGAGTAAAACACCTCCCACAGAATCACCGGGATCTCTCAAATACCAGAGGATATGAGCGACGGGGATGGGATTGGAACGCATGCGTGCAAAGCACAATCAATTAGCAGTCCATCACCCTTACCACTCAGCCACCTTGTCACATATGTTCACACTTTCCTGATGAAGGCTAGACTGTGGCACAAATGTGTACATGTATGTTTTTGCAACTATTTTCGGTAAGATGACACTCAATTTTGCCATAACATGCTTCGAAGAGGGTGCAAGTAAGTTACCTACCACGTAAACACCGGGCTCTCTTAAACGAATGACCAGGCTGGAATTCGACTCACACATGCAAAGCACAACGGATTAGCAGTCCATCATCTTAACCACTCAGCGCCCTCGCCGCGCATATAGGTGATCTCCTAATGGAGGCTGGACTATGGCATATATGTATGTTTTTTGCAGCTATTTTCGCTAAATATTACATACAATTTTGCCATAAACATCCTTTAAGACGCTGAGAGGTGCAAGTAAGAAACCTTAGACAGAAGCAGTTGCCTCTCTCAAAACAGTGAAACTATGAGGATGGGATTTAAACCAGAACTTGCAGAGTACAATATACTAACCTAAACACTCGGCCACCTCGTCACGTGTAAGCACAGCGTTGTGCTAGAGAAAGGATTAACTTTTGGGACTCGAATGGATGTTCTTACAGAAAAGATGAAGATAAAGGTTGTCATAAGGAGCTTTATCAGTAGCTCTGATCAGTGCCCCAGAGTTAAGGCTGATTTATACCTCGGCGTCAAGCTCACGCGCATGCTACGGCACAGCCTACACGTGGTTGCATAGCACCTCGCTGTGGCCGTCGGCGACATTGCACCTCTCAAAAAATGTAACGCGTACGCGTAGCTCTGAGATTGGTCGACTTGGTAGCGCTGACGAGTGTGGGCGGAGGTGAGAGCCGCACGAGCGTGAAGCAGCGGGTGTTTAAAAGTGTGGAGTCCCATGAAGGAGCTCCGCATGGAGACTGTTGTTTTGTGTTTACCTTTTAATGAAAGTTGTTGCACGTCCACTGGTTCCTGCCTCAAAATGAGCGAATTTGAGCCACATGCACATTAAGGAAGCGTTCAGAAAAAAACAAAACACCAGCGAAGAAACTCAACACAGAGAAACATAAACACCTACTGCCAGCTAGCGTTTCGGAAGTGTATTGCAGAGCAACAGAAACAGTGCGCAGAAGTATAAGTGCACGGCTAGGCGCAAGGCTTGCGCCGTGTATTACGCTGATCACTTGACACAGAAGTATAAACCAGGATTTATTGTTCAACATTAACTGCAACATGTTTCTTCTGGTTTTGTTGGAGAGAAACTAGACAGAATGCCTGAGTCTAAAAACGGCAGCATAGCTGATCTTGGATTTCTGTCAAAATATGGTGTTCAGTGCCCTTGCGTTCTTCATTACCTTACCCCAATGCCTGTACAGCCCAATAAATACATCCCAATCTCATGCCTTTTCTCTGCCCTTCAGCGTTGTGACTCCGCCCCCTTTACCAGATTACCCACAATTCTCTTCTCCCAGATTCACATAAGTAGTGTATACTTTTCTTTAAGTAAAAATGAAACAGTGTATAAGTAATTATTTTTGGACGAATCAATAACCTGTTCTGCAGACACAGCATGCACTCATTGGTGCCAGAGGGCTGATTGCTGGCAGTTTAAAGTTTGATGCCACCTTGTCGTTGCATGTCCAGATTGGTACACAGAAGAGTTCATAGCTGTTACAGCTTTTCTTTCGCAGAGGCAATATCGTAGCCTATGAGGTCTATCCGAGGCGTAATCATTGCTGGTTGAAAACTTTACCCAATAACTCGCTGAGATGACTTGAAATACAGTCAGCTCTGGCAATTTTTGTCAGCCTTTTAGTTGGCTTAATGTTCTGTTGAAAAGAATAGCTGTGCTTTTGTTTCTTTAACATGTTGCAACTTCTGTTGAGCTCCTAAACATGCAGCAGGCTGGATTAACCTGAACCGTAACGTTCTTCAGAATGCAAGCAGAGTGCGTGTAAGAAACCTTCCATGGAAGCACCAGGCTCTCTAAAATGCTAAAGCAATTGAACGACGAGAATGGGATTTGAACCCACACAGATGGAGCACAGTGGATTAGCGATCCATCCCTGCCAGAGGCTGGATTAACTGTTACCATAACATCCTTCAAAACGCTAAGAGGGTGCGAGTAAAACACCTTCCACGGAAGCACCAGGCTCTCTCAAACACCAGAGCAAATGAGCGACGAGGATGGGATTCAAACCCACACATGCAGTGCACAATGGATTAGAAGTGCATCACCTTAACTACTCGGCCACCTCATCAGCACAATCGATTAACAGTCCGTCGCTTTAACCACTCGGCCACCTTGTCACAAATGTTCTTGCTTTCCTGACGGAGGCTGGACTGTGGCACATATGTGTATATGTATGTTCTTGCAACTATTTTGCAAAAATATTCGGTAAGATGACATTCAATTTAGCCATAACATGCTTCGAAGCACGAAGATGGTGCGAGTAAGATAAGTTCCCCGGAAGCACCGGGCTCTCTTAAATGAACGACGAGGATGGGATTTGAACCCATGCATGCAGAGCACAATGGATTAACAGTCCATCGCCTTAACCACTCGGATACCTCGTCATGCATGTAGCCACTTTCCTGATGGGGGCTGGACTTTGGCATATATATTTGCAGCTACTTTCGATACAGATGACATTAAATTTTGCAGCAACAAAGAGGGCGCATGTAATACACTGAAAATCCACTGAATCACCGGGATCTCTCAAATGCCAGAGCATTTGAGCGACGAGGATGGGATTCGAACCCACGTGTGCAGAGCACAATGGATTAGCAGTCCATCGCCTTAACCACTCGGCCACCTGGTCACATACGTTGACACTTTACCGATGGAGGCTGGACTGTGGCCCGTGTATGTTTTTGCAACTATTTTCGGTAAGATGACACTCAATTTTGCCATAACATGCTTCAAAGCACGAAGAGGGTGCAAGTAAGTTACCTTCCACGTAAACACTGGGCTCTCTTAAACAAATGACCAGGCTGGAATTCGACTCGCACATGCAAAGCACAACGGATTAGCAGTCCATCATCTTAACCACTCAGCACCCTCGTTGCGCATATAGGTGATCTCCTAATGGAGGCTGGACTATGGCATATACGTATGTTTTTGCAGCTATTTTCGCTAAATATTACATACAATTTTGCCATAAACATCCTTTAAGACGCTGAGAGGTGCAAGTAAGAAACCTTAGACAGAAGCAGTTGCCTCTCTCAAAACAGTGAAACTATGAGGATGGGATTTAAACCAGAACTTGCAGAGTACAACATACTAGCCTAAGCACTCGGCCACCTCGTCACGTGTAAGCACAGCGTTGTGCTAGAGAAAGGATTACTTTTTGGGACTCGAATGGATGTTCTTACAGAAAAGATGAAGATAAAGGTTGTCATAAGGAGCTTTATCAGTAGCTCTGATCAGTGCCCCAGAGTTAAGGCTGATTTATACCTCGGCGTCAAGCTCACGCGTATGCTACGGCACAGCCTACACGTGGTTGCATAGCACCTCGCTGTGGCCGTCGGCGACATTGACGCGCACCTCTCAAAAAATGTAACGCGTACGCGTAGCTCTGAGATTGGTCAACTTGGTAGCGCTGACGAGTGTGGGCGGAGGTGAGAGCCGCACGAGCGTGAAGCAGCGGGTGTTTAAAAGTGTGGAGTCCCATGAAGGAGCTCCGCATGGAGACTGTTGTTTTGTGTTTACCTTTTAATGAAAGTTGTTGCACGTCCACTGGTTCCTGCCTCAAAATGAGCGAATTTGAGCCACATGCACATTAAGGAAGCGTTCAGAAAAAAACAAAACACCAGCGAAGAAACTCAACACAGAGAAACATAAACACCTACTGCCAGCTAGCGTTTCGGAAGTGTATTGCAGAGCAACAGAAACAGTGCGCAGAAGTATAAGTGCACGGCTACGCGCAAGGCTTGCGCCGTGTATTACGCTGATCACTTGACACAGAAGTATAAACCAGGCTTTATTGTTCAACATTAACTGCAACATGTTTCTTCTGGTTTTGTTGGAGAGAAACTAGACAGAATGCCTGTGTCTAAAAATGGCAGCATAGCTGATCTTGGATTTCTGTCAAAATATGGTTTCAGTGCCCTTGCGTTCTTCATTACCTTACCCCAATGCCTGTACAGCCCAATAAATACATCCCAATCTCATGCCTTTTCTCTGCCCTTCAGCGTTGTGACTCCGCCCCCTTTACCAGATTACCCACAATTCTCTTCTCCCAGATTCACATAAGTAGTGTATACTTTTCTTTAAGTAAAAATGAAACAGTGTATAAGTAATCATTTTGGACAAATCAATAACCTGTTCTGCAGACACAGCATGCACTCATTGGTGCCAGAGGGCTGATTGCTGGCAGTTTAAAGTTTGATGCCACCTTGTCGTTGCATGTCCAGATTGGTACACAGAAGAGTTCATAGCTGTTACAGCTGTTCTTTCGCAGAGGCAATATCGTAGCCTATGAGGTCTATCCGAGGCGTGATCATTGCTGGTTGAAAACTTTACCCAATACCTTGCTGAGATGACTTGAAATACAGTCAGCTCTGGCAATTTTTGTCAGCCTTTTAGTAGGCTTAATGTTCTGTTGAAAAGGATAGCTGTGCTTCTGTTTCTTTAACATGTTCCAACTTTCGTTGAGCTCCTAAACATGCAGCAGACTGGATTAACCTGTACCGTAACATTCTTCAGAATGCAAGCAGAGTGCGTGTAAGAAACCTTCCATGGAAGCACCAGGCTCTCTAAAACACTAAAGCAATTGAACGACGAGAATGGGATTTGAACCCACACAAATGGAGCACAGTGGATTAGCGGTCCATCCCTGCCGGAGGCTGGATTAACTGTTACCATAACATCCATCAAAACGCTAAGATGGTGCGAGTAAAACACCTTCCACGGAAGCACCGGGCTCTCTCAAACACCAGAGCAAATGAGCGACGAGGATGGGATTCAAATCCACACATGCAGTGCACAATGGATTAGAAGTGCATCACCTTAACTACTCGGCCACCTCATCAGCACAATCGATTAACTGTCCGTCGCTTTAACCACTCGGCCACCTTGTCACAAATGTTCTCGCTTTCCTGACGGAGGCTGGACTGTGGCACATATGTGTATATGTATGTTCTTGCAACTATTTTGCAAAAATATTCGGTAAGATGACATTCAATTTTGCCATAACATGCTTTGAAGCACGAAGATGGTGCGAGTAAGATAACTTCCCCGGAAGCACCGGGCTCTCTTAAATGAACGACGAGGATGGGATTCGAACCCATGCATGCAGAGCACAATGGATTAGCTGTCCATTGCCTTAACCACTCGGCCACCTCGTCATGCATGTAGCCACTTTCCTGATGGGGGCTGGACTTTGGCATATATGTATGTATTTGCAGCTAGTTTCGATACAGATGACATTAAATTTTGCAGCAACATCTTTCAAAATGCTAAGAGGGCGCATGTAATACACTGAAAATCCACTGAATCACTGGGATCTCTCAAATGCCAGAGCATTTGAGCGACGAGGATGGGATTCGAACCCACGCGTGCAAAGCACAATGGATTAGCAGTCCATCGCCTTAACCACTCGGCCACCTCGTCACCTACATTGGCACTTTACCGATGGAGGCTGGACTGTGGCCCGTGTATGTTTTTGCAACTATTTTCGGTAAGATGACACTCAATTTTGCCATAACATGCTTCGAAGCATGAAGAGGGTGCAAGTAAGTTACCTTCCACGTAAACACCGGGCTCTCTTAAACGAATGACCAGGCTGGAATTCGACTCGCACATGCAAAGCACAATGGATTAGCAGTCCATCATCTTAACCACTCAGCCACCTCGCCGCGCATATAGGTGATCTCCTAATGGAGGCTGGACTCTGGCATATACGTATGTTTTTTCAGCTATTTTCGCTAAATATTACATACAATTTTGCCATAAACATCCTTTAAGACGCTGAGAGGTGCAAGTAAGAAACCTTAGACAGAAGCAGTTGCCTCTCTCAAAACAGTGAAACTATGAGGATGGGACTTAAACCAGAACTTGCAGAGTACAACATACTAACCTAAGCACTCGGCCACCTCGTCACGTGTACGCACAGCGTTGTGCTAGAGAAAGGATTAACTTTTGGGACTCGAATGGATGGTCTTACAGAAAAGATGAAGATAAAGGTTGTCATAAGGAGCTTTATCAGTAGCTCTGATCAGTGCCCCAGAGTTAAGGCTGATTTATACCTCGGCGTCAAGCTCACGCGTATGCTACGGCGCAGCCTACACGTGGTTGCATAGCACCTCGCTGTGGCCGTCGGCGACATTGACGCGCACCTCTCAAAAAATGTAACGCGTACGCGTAGCTCTGAGATTGGTCGACTTGGTAGCGTTGACGAGTGTGGGCGGAGGTGAGAGCCGCACGAGCGTGAAGCAGCGGGTGTTTAAAAGTGTGGAGTCCCATGAAGGAGCTCCGCATGGAGACTGTTGTTTTGTGTTTACCTTTTAATGAAAGTTGTTGCACGTCCACTGGTTCCTGCCTCAAAATGAGTGAATTTGAGCCACATGCACATTAAGGAAGCGTTCAGAAAAAACAAAACACCAGCAAAGAAACTCAACACAGAGAAACATAAACACCTACTGCCAGCTAGCGTTTCGGAAGTGTATTGCAGAGCAACAGAAACAGTGCGCAGAAGTATAAGTGCACGGCTAGGCGCAAGGCTTGCGCCGTGTATTACGCTGATCACTTGACACAGAAGTATAAACCAGGATTTATTGTTCAACATTAACTGCAACATGTTTCTTCTGGTTTTGTTGGAGAGAAACTAGACAGAATGCCTGAGTCTAAAAACGGCAGCATAGCTGACCTTGGATTTCTGTCAAAATATGGTTTCAGTGCCCTTGCGTTCTTCATTACCTTACCCCAATGCCTGTACAGCCCAATAAATACATCCCAATCTCATCCTTTTTCTCTGCCCTTCAGCGTTGTGACTCCGCCCCCTTTACCAGATTACCCACAATTCTCTTCTCCCAGATTCACATAAGTAGTGTATACTTTTCTTTAAGTAAAAATGAAACAATGTATAAGTAATTATTTTTGGACAAATCAATAACCTGTTCTGCAGACACAGCATGCACTCATTGGTGCCAGAGGGCTGATTGCTGGCAGTTTAAAGTTTGATGCCACCTTGTCGTTGCATGTCCAGATTGGTACACAGAAGAGTTCATAGCTGTTACAGCTATTCTTTCGCAGCGGCAATATCGTAGCCTATGAGGTCTATCCGAGGCGTGATCATTGCTGGTTGAAAACTTTACCCAATACCTTGCTGAGATGACTTGAAATACAGTCAGCTCTGGCAATTTTTGTCAGCCTTTTAGTAGGCTTAATGTTCTGTTGAAAAGGATAGCTGTGCTTCTGTTTCTTTAACATGTTCCAACTTTCGTTGAGCTCCTAAACATGCAGCAGACTGGATTAACCTGTACCGTAACGTTCTTCAGAATGCAAGCAGAGTGCGTGTAAGAAACCTTCCATGGAAGCACCAGGCTCTCTAAAACACTAAAGCAATTGAACGACGAGAATGGGATTTGAACCCACACAGATGGAGCACAGTGGATTAGCGGTCCATCCCTGCCGGAGGCTGGATTAGCTGTTACCATAACATCCATCAAAACGCTAAGAGGGTGCGAGTAAAACACCTTCCACGGAAGCACCGGGCTCTCTCAAACACCAGAGCAAATGAGCGACGAGGATGGGATTCAAATCCACACATGCAGTGCACAATGGATTAGAAGTGCATCACCTTAACTACTCAGCCACCTCATCAGCACAATCGATTGACTGTCCGTCGCTACCTTGTCACAAATGTTCTCGCTTTCCTGACGGAGGCTGGACTGTGGCACATATGTGTATATGTATGTTCTTGCAACTATTTTGCAAAAATATTCGGTAAGATGACATTCAATTTTGCCATAACATGCTTCGAAGCACGAAGATGGTGCGAGTAAGATAACTTCCCCGGAAGCACCGGGCTCCCTTAAATGAACGACGAGGATGGGATTCGAACCCATGCATGCAGAGCACAATGGATTAGCAGTCCATCGCCTTAACCGCTCGGCCACCTCGTCAAGCATGTAGCCACTTTCCTGATGGGGTCTGGACTTTGGCATATATATATGTATGTATTTGCAGGTACTTTCGATACAGATGACATTAAATTTTGCAGCAACATCCTTCAAAACGCTAAGAGGGTACAAGTAACACACCTTCCACTGAATTACCGGGATCTTTCAAATGCCAGAGCATTTGAACGACGAGGATGGGATTCGAACCCACACATGCAGAGCACAATGGATTAGCAGTCCATCGCCTTAACCACTCGGCCACCTCGTCACATACGTTGCCACTTTACTGATGGAGGCTGGACTGTGGCACATATGTGTACGTGTATGTTTTTGCAACTATTTTCGTTAAGATGACACTCAATTTTGCCATAACATGCTTCGAAGCACGAAGAGGGTGCAAGTAAGTTACACTGTAAAAACAATTCTGTAAAATTTCCGGAAAAATACTGGCAGCTATGGTTGCCAGAACTTTTTCTTTAAAATTGTTTTTACAGAAAAATGTTGTATTTTTAACAAGAGTAAATTTTATTCATTAACTGATGCAATGATCATTTACAAACCTTTGAGTTAATTATTTATATTTGCAGAAAGCAACTACGTTTCAATTGGAATTTACTGGCATTAAAATCAAGAGTTTAAATATCTAAGTAATATATCTGAGCATATTGAGTACCATCGTACATCAGTTCACTACAAAAACTTTTTAAATAAAGTCATTAAATGCATTATTGTGTTCATGTGTGACTGTAATTAACAGACTTTCACTGCATTAGTAACTACACAGTTACCTTTAAACAAAAGAAGCTGCAGCATAACATCAGATTCTCTGAGTAGGGTGAAGCTGCAGGCCCGGAGACCCAACCGCACGCTCAGACCTGCACGCTCAGACCAGCACTTCCAGACCTATCATTTTCTCAGACAGTGCCACCTGCTGTTGGGTTGGGTGAAGCGGCAGGTATCGAGACCCACGCTCAGACCAGCACTTTCTAGGAAGTAGCAACATCGGACACGTGAGTAAGGTTATTCATTTTATTAAAGCGATTCTTCAAATTAGCAGGTTTTATAGCATAAATCAATGTGACATCTTATTACACTAACAAAAAATATTTCAGTGTTTGATTTGAATTAGTCAAAAGATAGCATTATTTTATGATATTTACAGCGTGCTCTTATTTTCTGTTATTGTACCATTCTGGGACACTTTTCTAGCAATGATTTCTGGCAAAATAAAAAACTTTAAAGTAAAAATGTTAAAATAAAATGTATTGTGTATATAAAGCAATTATTAATTGTAACATATTAAAGTGCTATGTAGGTCTACTGAACGTATTACTGTATTATCTATCTGAAAGTGATACAGACAATAACAGTAACACAATAACAGTTTAACAATTGTAAATAAGATCTCTGGAAATCAAAATATCAACTAATCTGCATAACATTTACAATGTGAGCTCTCTTAGGTTAAAACAAATATAATTTGCTTGTGACTTGTGTATTTTTTTCCTAGATGGATATTACAATTCAAAAAGGGGGGTCTCTGCCAGTACCTGTACAGTGCACCAAATGCTGCACATATTTTCATTGTCCATTTTGTGATGCCTCGGTTTTCCAACCAACACGATTAAAAAAAGTGCAATCACATCTGCAGGCACATTTTAATAGATCAGTCCAGCATGAAGGTAATATTTGAAAATGTACATCTTATTATAGTGAAAAATTGTAAGAAAACTTAAAGTGCAATCTTATACTGCTTTTTTTTCAGAATTTACAATACACAGATGTGGACGCCTCTGCAGAAGTCAGCCACATTATCACTGCCTCTTCTGCAAATCAACCATTTTAAGAAAACCTGATTTTGTTAAACATTTAGGACTCTGCAAACAAAAACAACAACCACCAACCCCTCACACTAAAGCCACCACAACTTTTGCCACATCTCTGCCCGCCACACATGTGCCTCTCTCCACTGACACGGCTCTGCCCGCCACACATGTGCCTCTCTCCACTGACACGGCTCTGCCCGCCACAAATGTGCCTCTCTCCACTGACACGGCTCTGCCCGCCACAAATGTGCCTCTCTCCACTGACACGGCTCTGCCCGCCACACATGTGCCTCTCTCCACTGCCACGGCTCTGCCCGCCACACATGTGCCTCTCTCCACTGACACGGCTCTGCCCGCCACACATGTGCCTCTCTCCACTGACACGGCTCTGCCCGCCACACATGTGCCTCTATCCACTGACATGGCTCTGCCCACCACTTCTGGCATTTCTAGGCCCTTAAAAAAAAGTTGTCGGAAAAAACCAAAGCAACCAAAGAAATGTCCCAAATGTGATTTGATATGCCACTATAAAAATTTAAAAAGACATATAGAACGTAAACACACCCCAAAAATGATGGACATCACTTCCTCATCTCATCTTGACAGTGAGTGCATAGACCCTCAGAATGGAGTCTATATGGTCCACAAAAGTTTTCATGGAGCTTCTACTCCACTCCATGTGCAAATAAAAATATGGGGGGAACCACATCGTGTTTCATGTGAATTAAATGAGTGCCAGACTAATATGGAGTTGGCTTGGAGAAGTGGACTGCTGTCATACCAATGTGTTCACCTCCGGTCAGTTTCATACTGCAAAACATTTTTAACCTCACCTTCACTCACAGAAGAAAGTTTAAAAGAAATGGTTAAAAGCAAGTGGTTTGGGCAGGACAAAATAAAACAGTGTGTAAATCGTCAAAAACTAGCCCAAGAAGAAAATGCACCACTGTCAGTTGAATCCAAGATTGGAGTCCCACCAACAAAAAGGTTCATATCGGTCTACGAGCCTAATATATCATATTATAGTAGACTGGGCAGAGTCATGGTATCATATGACACCAAGAAGAATTCATGGCACTGTCCCTGTGCAAAAACCCAGAGATCATGTACCCATAAATACATAGCAAAATGGCACCTCTTTCAAATTCACCCTGAACTCTTCCGAAAAGTTCGGAGCACTGAAAGCACCCACACAAATTTGAGGCAACCCATAACTTTCACACCTTTCGAGGGAAGGTTACTCGAACCAACCACTGAAAATATTGCAAAAGCAAAATCCGGAAAATTACAGGTAACTCTGCCATGGCTCACTGCAAAAAAGCAAAGTCCAGATCCGGATGGTCATCCAATAACTGGTTCTGCAGAACACTATGTTCTGTATGACCGCTTTCACGAAGACAACACAAAAGATCCTCGTGATTCACTGAGGAAGCTTCGTCTTGTGCCTCAACTAGCTGGCAAAGTTAACAGTCAGGCTGCAGAACAGCTTTTTTCAAAGCTAAAGAAAAATAACTACTTTATGAACATGGCATTGCCATCCACACGTTTTCCTCATGCGAAACATCATCCACCATTACAATGTCAGAAAAAACGAGAAACGTCTTCATGACATAAAAAAGGAATTCAACACAAACATTCACATGAATGACCACAGCCAGGTTGTGTTAGGTAATGTTTCCCTTACTTTGTAACAAATACATCACTATATCCATAACTGTACTTATGTGTATATTTGTATTTATAGAAAATCCATCCTCCACAGAGAAATGCATGGACATGTCACTTGGTAATTTGACTGTTCTTTCCAGTTGCTCAGTGTCAAGTTTCTGTTCTCTAATTATTATGTGTTATTTTCTAATTTTGATGCTTTAATGTACTCTAAGGACCACTGACCGCACTGCCAGAAAATATTGTGACTTTACAAACGACCGCTGCATCACCAGGCATAACATCAGTCACATCTCCTCTGTCATCAGTACCAATTACAGAAAAAACAGCTTGTGAATCTACCACTCTTCTGAATTTTTTGGAACCTACTAAGCCTTGGGAGAGGGCCTGTCATCCATTACAAGAGAAACTGGTGAACAATTACCATTACATACAAACGCACACACACACACACATATTTATTGTTATTATTATTACAGCTTGATTATGTGCTGGACCGAAATCGCCCTGGCAGTGAAATAATTGTGAAGGAGGGGCAAGTGTGCCTTATTCGAGAAGAATTTTGGAGCCTTGGATTGTTGAGGGACATGGACTCCCATGTAAGCAGTCTGTTTTTTTATTATAACTTTATTTTATTAAAAACATTGACTTATCAAAGTATTTATTGCAGATTGGAAACGCCTGCATGAAGCTTATTTGTGAAATGGCTCGACAAATTGTATGTACTATAAAAACATAATATTTATATAGATTGTTTTAACTTGATCCAAATTAAAAAAAAAAATAAAAAAAATTTAAACTGCGAAAGTGTTCATGTCATTGTCAACAGTTTCTTTTTATTCATGTAGGGCAAGGACATATACATTGAGGACTTTTATGTTGTCCCTGTGTGGAAAGAAACTCCTAACAACATTGTTACTGGATTACCGGTGCGTGTATGTACTGTATTTACTGTGTGAGAAGTACAACCTAAATTAAACGACATAACTGTCCTGATCAATTCTAGGAAGATGCAGACTTGAAAGACCTGTTAGCCTTTCCAGCATGGTCAAATGCCAATGGACCAGACCACTTTGTTGTCTGTGTAAGAAAATATTGAAATGTCTAGTGCATACATTAATTGGTATTGCAATGTGTGTGTTTCTAAAATAAAACACTGAAAAATCTTGGAAGAAGCAATAATGTTCAAATGAAATATTTTTACACCTTTAACATTGTAGATAATGATGCCGCTTCGAAGAGAGATGGTGTTTTTAGACTCTCTGTACGCAGAGCATGAATCAGGATTTGGAGATTTAGGTCTATCAATAAACTAAGACATGTTTCAGCCTTTATGTGATATATGGCTACGTTCCTATAGCCATTTCTATTTATTTCCTAACCGTGTATTATAGTTCTGTCACTTTTGGCTACGTTCCTATAGCCATTTCTTGAACTTCTGGCTATGTTCATCTAGCCTTTTTTATGCATGGTGTTCTAGAGTTGAGGTGAGCTGTAATTGTTAGTATTACTACTAATATGTTTTGTTTACAGGAAAATTGCTTACCAAGTGGATCATGGGACATGGACTGAAAAGACTGGATATGATTTTCCAGTGAGGAATCAACTTTAAAAAAAAAAATTATTTGGCTTTTACAACAATTACATTTTTTGTACATTATTCTAAAATAAAATTGATTTGCTTTGCCTATTTTAGGCTTTGCCACGTCAGACAAGAGGGAATGATTGTGGTGTTTTTGTACTCATGGTAAGATATAAATTGAGTTAATTGATTTAAAGATTTTGTAAACATTGTAAATGACTGTGGCTTCTTTCTTTTCAGTACACCCTCTCAATGGTGTGTGGCATTGGGTTTCAATTCCAGGAGGTATTATTTTATTATTTATGTAACTTTATTTTGTTGGTGCTTTTCTTAATCATAGCTAAAATGTAACTATTTTAGTGTATATTATCTTGCTTTCTTCTAAGCAACGTATCTTTTAAAAAAAAGGGGCATGGTTATTGCAAGCACTCCCAACATCATGTATTAACAAAAACATGTTGGTTAATTGTCAGACTAAACAGTCTTTCTTTCAGATGGATATGCCTATCATCCGTCAGTGGTGGTGCCTTCTACTCATGGAACGATTTCAAATTGATGGGTATGTCAGTATTTTTTTTTTTTTCTTGTAAATCTGTAAAATTAAAAATGTATATTGTGTCAATACAACAACTTGTAACATGAATAACAAAACATACTTAAAATCTCTCTTACCGGTGACCAGTTATTATGGATTTTGTCTTGTCTTGTTATTAAAAGCTATGGGCACAGATTTGCTTTCTGGACTGAGGAGGCAAGAAGTGTCTTGGATGGAAAGATTCTGCCCCTTTTTAGGGTGAAAAGAAAAACCACATCCAATCTTCCAGCACATGTCCAAGCAGTTCAAGATCAGGAAAGGAATGACAAAAGATTAGTGGACTTGATTATCACATCAAAATCAGCAGAGCAGCATTTGGTGGTATAGATGGTTCCACTGTAAATTACTCCTCTAGACTCTGAGTATGGTTGACTTAAATATAGTCAAGTGACAATTTAACTATTATGTGCCAAATATAATTAATTACTTGTGCATTTACATATGAAATATAATTTCCTCTATGGCCCAAAGGATATACTCGGTGGGAAAAGGTCAAATTGGTTTCCACTAAAACCCCGTTCTCAAGTGCCTGTCTACATTGAGAATGAGCAGTCCCAGTCAATCATTTGTGACTACATCAGAGGAATTCTTAATAAAACCAAAACACAGCTGACCTTCAATGATGAGGTGGAGTTCATTTGTGGATGTCTCCTCCCAGAGGTAATCACAAAACATGTATGTACATGAGCATGCTTATGTTCAGCAGTGTGTGTTTTATTTTATTAATTGGTTTATCTGTATGTTTGTACAGGCCATAACTCATGGCATTTCCGAGTTACAAGGCTTGTCTTGGCAGGAGGCTGAAGATGTCTTCCTCCAGGGCCCCGTTTATCACGCAAGGTATGTTTACATTTTTTTGTACAAAAGCTGTTAAGTTTTTATGTTAAACACAATTTCTGACAACAGCATTTATTTTTTTGAGTGAAGTTGAGGAATTTAACAGAAGAATTGCTTGAGAAATGAAAAATCTCCCAAATAAGAATGTAAAGCATTTTATTTTATTTTATACGTAATAAATACATTATTAATCCAAGTATTGTTTTTTACAATTTTTCTCTGCATTTTTTACAGCTCGATGACTTGTAGGACCTCATGAATATTTATAAAAAAATAAAGTTTGGTGTGAGAAAATTACTCAGAGTACTATCATTTATTGTATGTGAATAAAGAGATAATGTTCATTCCCTCAACTCAATACTAAAGAGTTTGATAAATCCTTAATGATTTTAAAACAAAAAACAACAACAAAAACAATAAATGACTGAAAATATTTAAGTAACTGAACAATATCTATTTACAAATACAGTTAATTAAAATACAACAGACTTAATGCATTAAATCATAATCTAGTATGTTTAATATTTTATATAATAATGTATTCAATCATAGTGTAATATTTTATAGTAGAAAAATAGTGTAATTTACAATTTATAAATCGTTGAATTCAGGTTAGGCAATTTTTCCAACAGCAGGTGGCACTGTCTGAGAAAACGATAGGTCTGGAAGTGCTGGTCTGAGCGAGCAGGTCTGAGTGTGCGGTTGGGTCTCCGGGCCTGCAGCTTCATAATGTTGGTCTGCAGACTTGGATCCAGGCAGATCTACGGCAACACACATTTCAGGCACACACAATCTAGCACACACGATTTAGCCAAACCATATATGGTAACTAACTAACTCCTTAGCATTATCGCCACCTATTAAAGTTCACAAATATGATTTCCCATTTCAGTCATTATTATTATATCGTAACGATCATTTTAACATCTCTGCAGTTTCTGGACTCAAATTATGTAAATACAATTAATTAGTTAAAGACACATGAGTCCACATACACAAAGAAAACATAATAGACCGTCTAATTGTAGGATTAAGTGTAATAAACTAATTCAGGATCTTTATATTATCATACTTGGTTAAAATAAGTTTGTTGTAAAATATAAAAGCAAACAATAATGTGTCACATTAAAATGAATTACTATAGTTAATCATTTAAACAATGTATAATATAGTTATAAACTGATTATCTTAACTGATTATCTGATTATAAACTACTATCTTTAATAAACTGTCACAGCTGTTAGTTATTTATATATATATATATAATTATTATTTTTAATTAGTTATTAATAGTTAATTTGTTTCTATTGCTAAATTTTGGTTTAAAAACAATATATTGCTTACAATAAATTACTACAGTATTTAATGTGGGAAATCATTAATGAAAAAGTTTAGAAAATTAAGCAAATACACACTATTAAATCGCTGGAGTAAAATATTAATATAGTGTTATACATTTATTACATATAAAATGTATTATTGTCTATATTAACTTGCTATTATTTACTTCATTATAAATTAATCCATTATATAAATTAAACCTGTTCAAAGTAGATCATTCAGCAAGGCCAGCAAACGAGTATCTGCTATATTGATTCTGTCAGATAATAATGACTGATCATCTATGATGACTGATAGAAAACTGATCAGTCTATTATACTGAATGGCGATCGGAAACAACGGTCCTCATTCGCCCGTCTCGATCGCATTGTGTACAATATTTATTAACTATATATATCAAAATATATATCAATGACGATGTCCTAGAAGACGTTAATAACATTGACATCCGTCGTAACCATATATGGTTTGCCTAGATTGTGTGTGCCTAAAACGTGTGTGGTTCTGCGGGCCTGCAGCTGGATATTATTGGACTGGACAGCAGATGCATACGTTGTGGCTACCTGGTTACCTCCAAATAATTTGGACCCTTCACTGTCTTTTCCAGTAATCATAGTACTGAAAATGTAATTAGTAACTAATTAAATAAAAAAACAATGTACTCATTATTATTTAGTTTTTGTTTGTTACTGTTGCAATTATCTGTAGGATGACATCGCATTAAAAGATTCAATTGTCTTTCCTGCTTGGATGCCAGGACACTGGATGTTGTGTGTAAGTATTTTGCGATTTGTTTCTTGGAAATATATGATTGCATCTGTAAATTGCTTGCACTTGTGTGGTCAGAATTGAGAATTGCTATTGTAGTATTCCAACATAGTAACACTTGTATTTTCCAGGTAATGAAGCCAAAAGATAGACACATGTACTTCTTAGATTCAACCAATCCCTATGAGTTGGGTGATGAGCGCTATGTGCACAGTTTCAGGTTGCTTTAAAAATGTTTATGGTTCGGTTCGTTGCTCTTGATTCAGAGTTCATACAAGGTTTGCGTTCAAAACGTTTCCTTAATAGTTATTTGAATGTTTGCATGATGTTCTGAATTTGCATGTGTTGAAAGTCCCAGTTTCTGTGGGCTACTGTTTTTGTAGTTTGAGTACTCGTTGGTGAATATTCATGTTTGTTCTTCTGTATTTTTTTTAGTAAGTTGACAGCTGAAATTGCACCAGGAACATGGATGCTACTGAAAAACAAGGTTAGATATGTCAACATATGTCAATCTCTCACTGTTAACCTAAATCGTTTTCATTTTATTAAGGATGTGCCCCAGCATCTTGGCGGCGTGGACTGTGGAGTCTTCATGTTGATGGTAAGGCAATATCATGTTTGTCTATACATAAACTAATGCATTATTCTAATAATTGCTGCCAGATTGACTTTAATTTGTTTCTTCTATCATTGTTATTTTTTATCTTTCAAACTCATTTTGTTGCAGTGTGCTCTATATGTTGTTTTGGGAGCCCCCTTTGACTTCACATCGGTAAGTTATTAGGAGCACAAATACTGTAACTGGATTGCATGCTATTTAGATATTTAAAAGATTTCTCTGTATTTCTGTCTTTAAGCATGATTTCCTGAAAATCAGAAGATGGTGGGCACTGGTTCTCTCCCAGTAACTTTCCCAGAAAGGTATTTGTTTATTTCCCTACAATTCATACCACATTGCACCCTATCCTATGGTGCGTGTGTGTTACAGGACCGAAAAGCTCCAGAGGACACTATTGGTACATGGGGCTGTATCCAACAGCAGTGAGGTATTTGTCAGTGTATATGTGAATTTGGAAATGTTTATAAAGTTATAAAAAGTAGTACAATTGTATTCCTTGTTATTTTATAACTAAGGAGCTTCCTATGATCAGAGACATGAAAATGGCAGAACAGTGGAGACATGTTCGTGGGCCCTGTGGAAGGGCCACTTTTGCTCCAAATGGAAGAGGAAGACAGGGAAAAAGCTCTCCAAAACCTCTTCAACACGGGAGACAGAGGCCCATTCACAGTTTGTTTTTCATTGAGGAAAGACATGGAGATTTTTTGAACAGAGTGCCATGATAAAATGAATCTGAGAGTGAACTCTTCGATTGGAGAATGAAAGAGTTGGCTAATGCTAGCTAAATCAATTTTGTTTGCCATTGTAACTGAATGTTTGTGTAATATTGTTGAAATGTTTGGTAAACTTTATAATGTTGAATTAGGTAACATTAGTTAATGCATTAGTAAAATGAATTAAAACACATCTGTTAAGCATTACTTAAACTTATTTGTTGTTATTGTTAACTCAATGCATATCTTTATATTAACAGCTTAAATGATTAATGTTTACTTGCACATTCAATAATGTATTTGTTAATGGATTAGCATGCATGTGTCAAATATAGTAATGTGTTAGGTAATACATTAGTTCACAATAACAAATAATGAATCCCGACTGCGCTTCAGCATGACACATAACCATTGTTCATTTTAACTTACCCATACTAATTAATGCTAATTAGTTGATCTTGTTTAAAGAAGTTTAACCCAATAATAACTGATGTGTTACTAACACATATGGGTTTATCACAAAGCAATTCAATTCAATTCACCTTTATTTGTATAGCGCTTATACAATGTAGATTGTGTCAAAGCAGCTTCACATAAAAGGTCACAGTAAATAGGAACAGTGTAGTTCAGTTTGTAGTGTTTAAGTTCAGTTCAGTTGAGCTCAGTTCAGTGTGGTTTAATAATCACTACTGAGAGTCCAAATATTGAAGGGCAAATCCAACGATGCACAGCTCTACAGATTCCGAACCATGCAAGCCAGTGGCGACAGCAGAGCAGCAATTATTGATTTTACTGGACCTCAACTGTTTAACACATCAGTTAATTTAGTGGTAAGTCATGTTAATAAAGAGTCTTCAAATATAAGTAACACATTAGATAATGTAGGAATAGTATACATTTTACAATAAGGTTCCCATAATTAATTATGTTAGTTGAGTACACAAAAATGAATAACCTACAAGTTGAAGCTGTGGTTTCTACTTTAACACCCCGAAACCATGTCCATTAATCTCTGTTTATTGTGTAGTGCTTCTGTAGTGAGTCACTGTTCATTATTTGTTCTTGTGAATTAACCCATTCTCCAACACATTACTATATTCTAAGTTGACATTATTTGTGTGTTTCATTAAGTGGTCTTATCTAATCCATTAACAAATGCATTAGTGTATGTGTACGTAAACATGAACTAATTTAGCTGTTAATGTAAAGGGATGCATTAGAATATGTGCTAGTTAACAGAAGTTATGTAATGTTGAAAAGTCATGCTAACCAAGTTATGTAATGCTGAACGAAATCATCATTAATGTTAATGTTAACACAACTAATGCATTACTAACACCATTCATATATGTTTAGTTAACATAAACAAATATCAAGTAATGCTTAACAGATGTGTTGTTCATTATCACGACATCATAATTCATGTTAACTATTACATTACTTAACGCAAGCATATTGTAAAGGGTTGCAGTTATTTGACTAGTATATGTTTACTTATTATTTTAAAATAAACTTTTTTTGACGTAAAACGTCCACTCTTGTGTGTCTATATGTATCTGTAAAGCAAACATGAATTAAAATGATCCATCCTGACTACAAAATGAATATCAAGTAAAAAAAGATCTGTCTTACGTGTTTCATGAGTTGTAATAAATACATATAAATATTATGATCATACTTGAGAGGTCTTATTGCATCTAATGCAATAAAACAGTGATACATATTTTATTAATTCTATATGGTTTGCTCTCATTTCTGGCCCAGAAGTATTCTCTGACTTTTAATTTGTCACAAAGCAAACATTAATATCTCATTATAACCTAGTCAAGCATGTTCTGGTTTATTAGATTAATCAAAATGATTATCAATAAAAAAATTCATGATGGAGATGAATAATTAATTAATCAATTATACATTTCTCTTTCTTTGTACAAATCATATTACTTTTCTCGGGACAGCGTATGCTATATACCCCAATGGATAACCATATATGGTCTTTCCTGCCTAGATCGTGGGTGCTAGACTGTGTGTGCCTGAAACGTGTGTGGTTCTGCAGGTCTGCAGCTGGATATTATTGGACCGCAGCAGACACACACACACACATACACACACACACACACATACACACAGACAGACAGACAGAGCGCCCGTTTAGCTTTGCACTCTTTTTGCACGCATATGTGACATGATACTGGTAATATCCACTGCTGTATGGATATCTGTTATGTTCATGTACAAAATAAACCTGATTTAACGTCCACAAACAGGGATTGAAGCAAGTTCCTTTATAATTGTATTTAATAATTTATAATACAATTAATATTGTATTTATAATAAGCGCGGCTGTGCTGATTTGATTTTATTTAATAGTTTATTTAAAGATATACAGTTAAAGTCAGAATTATTAGCCCCCATTTATTTCTGTTTAACAGAGAGCAGATTTCTCCAACACATTTCTAATAATAGTTTTAATAACTAATTTCTAATAACTGATTTATTTTCTCTTTGCCATGATGACAGTAAATAATATTAGACTAGATATTCTTCAAGACACTTCTATACAGCTTAAAGTGACATTTAAAGGCTTAACTAGGTTAATTAGGTTAATTAGTTTAACTAGGCAGGTTAGGGTGATTAGGCAAGTTATTGTATAACGATGGTTTGTTTTGTAGACTATCGAAAACAAATATAGCTTAAAGAGGCTAATAATATTGACCTTAAAATGGTGTTTAATAAATTAAAAACTGCTTTTATTCTATCTGAAATAAAACAAATAAAACTTTCTCCAGAAGAACAATTATTATCGGACATACTGTGAAAATTTCCTGAATCTGTTAAACATCATTTGAGAAATATTTAAAAGTGTAATAAAATTCAAAGGGGGGTGAATAATTCTGACTTCAACTGTATATTTTCTCATAGATTAAACAACACACTATAGCGTGGTCTGAGTTGTCAGCCAAATCTACACTACAACTAGACTACATTATTCCTCTAAATTTGACTCTCCTAAATTTATATTGAAATAAATCTAAACAAATCTTAAAAGATCTGAAAATTTAATTGATTTTATTCTAAATTTTAAAATTGCACTGCATTCAATTACATGTGATATAATGCAATCCTGTTCTAGTTTAAACAATTAAACTGTCATATATCTATAAATGCATAGTGAAACTCACTATTATAAACGCTCTGCTAATTTTGTTCATATAGCTATACGGTACATTTGATATATCAGCATGAAAGGTTTCATTGCACATGCATTCATATTGTTCATCACTTATTGTTTGAGATTTGGGGTGACGCAGTGGCGAAGGTTGCTGGTTCGAGCCTCGGCTGGGTCAGTTGGCGTTTCTGTGTGGAGTTTACATGTTCTCCCTGCGTTCGCGTGGGTTTCCTCCAGGTGCTCCGGTTTCAACCCATAATATTATAA